>NW_020270420.1:4888512-5161142 GCF_002803265.2 Melanaphis sacchari
TGTGTGTGTGTGTGTGTGTGTGTGTGTGTGTGTGTGTGTGTGTGTGTATGTGTGTGTGTTATTCAGGAACGGCGATATGATGATACTTTTAGCGCCTGTGACGGACCGAATACGTGATAAGAATAGGGAAATAGATGCGGATCGACAGGGAATGAAAAGCATCTTGGTGACGAGTGTGTAGTAGAGGTAGGGTTTTATAAGACGACGACGATGACGGTGGGAAATCGACATCTGTTCGAGGGTCGATAACGAAAACTACTCGCGCGGTCTTATACACACGTGTTTCACTTTTTTTTTTCCTTTTTTTGATCCGCTTTTCGTTGGCGAACTTCAGCATATTGGATTTTGAATTACAACCATCCACTGTCTACTTATCCTCCACAACTACTTCAGACTCATCGTGGGTCCCCCGAGTAAGATTGTATATGCTCAGACATATACAGGTTAGTCTATAAAACCCTAGTGAGACGTGGAATTTTATCCAACTAGAGTCATATGCTATAAAATATTATGACGAATGATAATACTATTATGTGGAATGCATTTATGACCATCCCGTTTCTTTTTTTTTTTAAATCAATATCTATTTTCAATTAACCAAATTAACAATGCTAAAATTTAATAATTATTTTTTTGTACTTATATTCGTTTTATTTTAAAGATAATGATTTGTATATATAAATATTCTAAATATTTATACCATTCTAATTCATAACGTTTAAAAACTTGTCGTTTAAAAATAGTAATATAATGTTATTACAATTACGTAAGTAATTAAATAAATATTTTATTTTACATATTTGAGGCCATTGCATAATTTTGTAACGTGGCTGGGGAACCTAGTTACTATATTAGTTATCCAGGGAAGGTTTTCTGGTCCTTATGGATAAATTTTCCGTAGCTGGGGGGTTAGAACACGGTATGTGGGATCTTATCAATAAATAAAACACGTTTGGTTTATAAATCTCTGTTCAAAATATATTTTTGGTTTGTACTTAACAAAATGTAGATGGTGGTAAACAATCCCGGTGTTGGTGAGTTCATGTTTTTTGGTGAGTTCGTGTTTATTGCTGGTCAGTCTCGAACTGCCCTTTCGATAAACGGTGCGTATTGGCCACAGGCCTCACAATCATTAACAATGTTTATCTCAGCATAAATATCCCACTATTGCCTACTACGGAATTGACACATACATAGGTGTCATGTAACAATAATATATATTATTGTTACAATTTCTTGTAATCATAAATATGTTTTGTACACTTCATTCAATTATTGTTTAGTTATAATTATAATATATTATATTATTTAGGTAAACTCTATTATACAATATACATAAACAATAAACATATTCATGTACATACATACACATATTCACAATTTTTTTTTACTTTTCATAAAATAATATTTTGAAGGATATTAAGTTATTTTTTAAACTATGAGTTTACTATGAATTTTGTATTTAATATATTTTAATACGTGTTTTAGTAAAGTAATTTTATCAACAAAGTAATTAAATCTGTTTTGTGCATCGAGTCGTAAGGTAGTTGCTTATTTGATACCAAATTGAAGTCAGGGCAAATGAGGCACACATGTACATTTTTTTTCTCGTTTCTCTATGAAAATCAATCGATTTTCATTCATTTTTGTTGCGTTTGTTGGGATTGACATACTTTACAGTTTTAAAAGTTATAATATACTGGGAGATTTACGTATTATGTTTAAATTTAACAATAAATATAGATATAAGGCCAAAAAAATAACTTAAATAATTCCAATAGAAAAACAACCATTTTTATAGGACTCCGTTATAATTATATAGTCTACTTATATTTCTATTTAACTGTTTAACTCATTTAACATATATTTTAATTCACGAATAAAATATATATATATATATATAATTTTCCAATACATTTCTTCAATAATAAATAGACGTGGTAGTTAATTTTCTCTATCTAATTCAAACATTATTTTGTACTATATAATATTTCATGCAATAACATCTTAATAATATTAATATTTTTTTTAATTAATATTCAATAAAAAAATAATAAAACCTTAAAGAAGAAGATTTAATGTCCAAAAAATTTGAAATCGTATTAGCTTAATATATTGTATTGTTTTTTGTTTTTAAATTCAAAATTCACTTTGTCTTGCAACCTTGTCATATTTATCACTGTGTTTATGAGAAAGATGTTTTATAATATATTCAAGATAAACATCAGAATATTTATGCTCAATGCTTTATAAATAAATATACATATATGCAATATGCATGGATGAAAAATATTTTGTATGCTTACAATACATGTTTTCACTTAATTTAGTATAAACAAACTATAATATTTAATAATAAATCGTTTTTAAATATAATAATGTATATATTTTAATTTATAATTGTCAAATATTGACATTAATTTATAAATCAAAACAATTTCAACTGCATAAAAAATAGATATATTGATACAATTCATTGTTAATAATATGAAATCAGTGACTATGAACATTTTAATTATTACTTTTATCGTTTCAATAGTAACATTATTAAAATCTATGATGTTTTATCATTTATCAGTTTGAATAATTTCCATCGATAAAATTGTTGCTCGCAGTGGCATCACTGTGTATTAGTAGTTCTTAATTTAGGTCTCTTTGATACTTTTTGTTGGGAAATTAATAATTAAGTTTTCATAATTGTTATTTTAGCATGCAATTCTATTTATTTTTTTTATAATATTCTCGCTGTTTAAACATTCAATTATTTTTTAAATGCTGAGTATAAAATATTTTTAAATATATCTATATATAATAATCCATTTCAACAATAATGACCATGTGTACTCGATACACATATGGTGATAAACTTCAGTAATTAAAAAATAAAGTCATTATTATTATAAACGTAAAATAATAGTTACTTTCATATAAATTACGGTTTTAAATTCATACTTATAAAATGTGAGTTTCAAGTCGTATTTTGGTTTATGTACATTACACATTTAACGACTAGGTTTTAAATTGAATTTGAATTTTTATAGCAAAAACTTTCAAAAGAAAAGAAAAGAAGAAAATCTATCTCGAATAATGATTTAAAAATAGTAAAAAAAAATAAAGTTTTATAGTACATTAAATTAATAATAATTTCAACATATTATCGGTTTGGTTTATGATGTCTCTAAAAATTTAATTGAAAGCAAATTCAATTTTAATAAATTTAAAGTGATCTAGCCTTACACTAACAAGAGAATATCAGCCTGTATTTGATTTACATTTTCTTGCTACACTATATAAATTTAAAGCTTATATTCACCTTAAATAAGAAAAATTTTATTTTATTAAACTAAAAAACCTTATATACTTTTAAAATAAATTTTTTACATCATAGACAATTAAAATAAATTAACGATTAAAAACAAAATCGTGTAAATCTTTTTAAAAAGAGGATATTATACTCATTTTATCATGGTAATTCAGTTAGTTTTAGTCATCTGAATTAAACTGCTTTATACAATTTAATATATATATATATATACCTAAATTAATTGTATAATTTGTATTTTTTAGTAAAAAAATAAATCACTTAAAGAAATTATATTTATATATATATATATATATATTATATATTTACTTTTTTTGTCAACTTTAATATTTTTTTCTCCAAATGGATCTCAATATTTTTGATATTTGGTATTATCATACACTGTGTATAATCCATTAAAAAATCCTCATTTAAAATCTGCATTGCAACTGAAATATTAAAGTATTATACCCTGCACATAGTATAATATAGACAGCAGGTATATATTATGTATTTTAAAAACAATGTTGTTGTCGTTGCTGTCAACACTAAACAAAGACTAAAACCTTTATAAAAAAAATGATTGTTGCCGAAATACGATTTTTTTTTTTATATTATACATATAATATATATCTTAAACTTTTATTTTTCATATCTATGAATAGAGTTTTTTTATGTTGTTCTATTATATCATTCATTATTATTAAAATATTTTTTTTTTAATAAAATATATTAAATTTGACAAAATACCATGTTTGATAATGAATTATGTTGTTGTAGAGGTTATTTAAAACGTAAAAATTACAAATTAGAATATGCATAAATTAATATTCTTTGATTTCTAATTAATTTTGCACTTGCTATTTATAAAATATTAAATATTTACCGAAAAATACAAATATTTATATTACCAATAATGCCATAAATTGTTATCATTATTTTTATATTGTTATAAGATTTTATTTAAATAATAAATTAAATATATTAGAAATATCACTGAATTTTGCCATGTATAGCGAACTATTCCAATTTAAAATTTTTTTAACATACATATATTGATGTAGACTAATCTCTTGTTTTTACTTTAATTGTTATAAGTTACTGTAAAAGAAGTCAAAAGAATTCTCTAAAATTCTTTATAAGGAAGATAACCCGAGTAAAAAGGAATGTTCGAAGAGGAAAAAATGTTACTTATCAACTCGATTTCGTTAATTTATATAAATACATATATATAAGTATCAAGCTTATATTTTTTAAGTATTTTGATGATTGTGGAACAGTTATTGAAAAAAATTAAACGAAGGTTAAAATCCCATCCACTCTCATGATACACATGATACATATTATAAATGTCAATATAAGAAAAAAATTGTTACATTTAAAAAATATACATATTATATTCCCATATAAATACCAACTTTTAAAAGTAATATTTATCATAAAATATTATTTTTCATTTCACATTTATTTTATTAGAGGCATTTGTAAGTAACATTTTTAATTCGATCTTGTGCAATACCTCATAACACTTTTAATAATAATATTCATAATCATGAAAAATAATTAAGTGATCGAGTACGTTATGCGATGATTATCAATAGAATATTCTGTAAAATTCATCATAACTCTTATATTATGTGATACAAAATGTTATAGCTTTAATCCTAACATATTATGAAGTTCATATTCATTGAAATAAAGCTTCATTTTTACTAATAAAAATAAATGTATCAATTTTTTTTATATGTTGACTGAAAAAAACTCAAAAGTGTTATAAAAAGTGTACACGAGGTGTGTGAATTTAAAATCCGTAAATAATCCGATAATTTTTTAATCACACATTTTATAATACTATAGCTATTTAATATAATTTATTCTTAAACAGTACGTTTTAGTCATTCATTTTATATTCACACAACTTGAACATTGGAATCGATATGTCTGGCATGTAAAGTTTGTTTCAAACAAATAATATGTGATCAAACAGTTTAAGGTGCTTTGGAAAAAGAGGCTGAAAAGTCTTAAGACGCTCCCACTGTATGTATTGGAAATACTTTAACGTTTGACGTAGTTTATTTATCTGTGTTTCTATGTAATTGAGAATAAAATAAAAATAGAAAGACGTTTAAAATTTGCAACTTAACTCTTTTGCTGACCAAATTAGCCTTGACAGAGTTGATGTGAAATACGACCGCATGCGTCCGGAAAACTTTGAGGGTCGTCGGACCTTTTCGCTATTGCCAGTGCCAGCGGCTACTACAACCACTATTGTCACCAAATGTGAGTCCAACAACAGAGTTGACCCACAATTATTATTATTATTATTACAACTTTTACTTTACTCGGTATAATGTGTATCATTTTAATAATAAAACGTTAAATGTGTCTTTGGTCTTACTCACTCGTATATTACTCACCAGAGTATTTAATCAGATTTCAGACATGTAAATAGCATTGCTTTTTAATTATATTACGTTAGTGCATTTAATACGGATAATTTAATATCATGGCATAATACTGAGCTTCACCAGCTTTTGTCACCGATGATAGAACACTCTGGCAACTGACGTACGTGAAATACTTATTTTATGTATATTTTACATTATATTTTAATAATATTAACATTAAAATCCATCGACGATGTAATTTTAATAAAAAAAAACATTTATTTCAAACGTGGGTTAGATACACAGATGATAACTGCATTTTTCATAAAATTCAATTTGACTATAAACACATACATTCGGTAGAGTAGACTATGGATTTTAGATTATATCATAGAAATGGTTTTGAGCATACTTTTTGTTTGACATTAATCTATGCCTATATTATTATTATACTTTTATATACTTTTTTTATTATTATTTATTTTCCAAACATTGATTACATTTTCCTATGCACGATACGATGTTACCTTTTATTTACAAAGATACAAGTGTACAAGGTTTTTTCAATGTTTCACATATATTTCCGTGTCGAATTTACTTACTGCATATTATATTAAGAATGTTCTTATTTCTTTCTCGAAAATATTTGAGAATTTATATTCATTACGAGTACGATTGGAATCGACATAATCTATACGATAAATATCAACTAAATTCGTATTACAAACAATAATTTATTTTATTTTATATATTTTGTGCGTATGTTGTATTACGTGAAAATGTATACACGTATGGTGCAAGTTTAGAATACTTTCTTTTTTTTCCCCATTATTTTAAACACTTAAGTATATATTATTTCCAAAAGTATAATAATCGACCTAAATAATGTATATCCTTTAGTTAAATATTTTTTAAATTATTCGAACTTATTCACTTAAGTGCTGAACAAGCACATCAACCAAATTTTATAATACGAATAGATATATTTTATTTTAGATAGGGTCTTCTAATCCATTTACATTACATTTTATATAAAATAAAATATTAACATAATTTAACATATTATTCAAAAATCATGTAAGAACGTTTTAAATTTTTAATTAAAAATGTATACCTACTCGTTCTTGTAACTTATGCTTTATTCTAGTGCAAAATAGTAAAGTGTAATGAATACTATATAAAAGTTTTAATTGTGATTTAAAATAATTAGAAACTAAACTTAGTATGTTTATAATTCAAAAATTTAAATTAAATCGTATAGGAACACTGAATTTGATCACATATAACCAAATATTTATATCGTATTACTTTTTTATGTATAACAATTACATAATTTTGTATAAAAATGACTTATATTTATCTCATGTTTCTAAATACTACCGTAATGATACAAAATATACTTTGAATTATAGTTTACAAGGCTTTATTTTTGCGTTTATATGTATTTAAACTTAAATGATAAGGTATGTCCAATTTAGCATGAAGGTTAATTTTGAAAGTACATATAACAGTAAGCGAAATGTAAATTTTTAGTTTAAAGTTTAAACTATTCCTCTCTTGGTAATATTAACCATATTAAATAATTAAATGTTGACTAAGAATAATATTTTTATGTCAAATAGCCTAAACTTTTAAAATTTTAACTAAAAAAAAATATTACATATATTTTCAGTTTAATAATTATTAGAACTTATATTTTTGATTTGACGAATATCAAAAATTGTACGGAACTTTAATGAATATAAGTTGTGTAAAAAATAACAAGTTTTTAGAAAAAAAAAAAAAAAACATTTAATTTATTAAATTTATCACTCATAGTATGTAAAATAGTTATCAGATCCTTTTAATTTGTGAAAAGCAAATGGAATTTTTCCATTGCTATTATAGAGATCTAAAAAATTGATAGAACACTAGTGAGTAATAGTATAATTTAATGATAGTTCTAACAAGCATAAATAATTATTTATTCAAAATAAAATAGAAAGATAATTTTTTAATATTATATCTCCACTATTATGATTAATAATTGAATGAAAAAAAAAAAACAGATACTATTTACAAATAAAACGTATTTGGACTTTAAACTTCATAGCAACCATACGTGTAATTTTTTCGTGTTCAGTTTAATTAACTAAGGATTGCAGTATATTATGAACGTCGCTGCGTATCGAATTTTGTAATGTATATTATCTAGTTACTAGATCTTAGTACATAGTTCGCACTCATCTTAATCACAAGTGGGACCCCATATAGCTATAATTGGTGATAGGTCTAATATAGTATAAACAAAACCGTTCTTAAAACGGTCAACAACAAACACTAGCCTCAAACCAAATATGAATAAACACTCATTTATCCCTTCTAAACTCCCTGAACAACCTAAACTTACTCTAGCGACTTCAAAAAGTTCACTTAAGTTACCTGTACCCGTTGATACCATTCTCTTCATCAATCAAAGGATTAACATACACAAAAAACGTTTGCCAAAATTACGGCAAATTACTCATTTTCTAAAAAAAAACATGGTATTATAATATTTAACACAGTTCAAAAAATTTCCCAAATAAAGTGAATAAAAGTATTAAGCACATAAGCCAGCCCTTTGAATATTAAGTAACTTTGAGAATATCAAACAACCGTTTCTGTGCGTATTTTGTTAACAAAACATTGTCGAAAATATTGTTAATTAAAACCTCTCAATTAACGTAAACAACCATATTATTAACATCCGTAAACTTTTAAGCCCAACAAAGCGGATAATAATCACAAATATGTCACCTATTATCCCGCATTCACTCATATACGATGCACTCATCAATGCACATCAGTATCACCTTCTCGATTACGTTCCTCAATGCCGTCTTTGCATCTGATGACTAGACACACATAATCGGTTTTAGAGGAAAAACTTATATAAATAATGAAGACATTTGTTGATCCAAGATCACTGCTAATTTACTTTCAAAACATCAGTTACAGAATATTCTTTACTAACGATTCACTTGTCTAATATTTGTTTTAAATAAGCTTTTCACACTTCAGCTATTGCAATAATAGGCCCACCCAAGATCACTTACTCATAGAAAAACAAATTGTAAAATCAAAGCTGCAATTAATCTCCTTAACAGACCAAAAACAAATTACCAAGTGATAAAACTAATAATACTATATCTGCTTTTTTTGAAAAGAAATTCAAAAGCGTAGCCCTAAAACATTTGGAAGAAACTAGTTTTATATGACATTGGGTATGAAACAGTTACATATGCAATTACTAACCCCATAAATAAAACTTCAACTAAAGATTTATGAATGAAACTCAAAACATAGCAAAATGTGATTTTATTACAGAAAACAGCAAAATGAATAATGTCAAATGTTATTAAATGAACATATCTTGAAAACAGTGAAAACTCATTCAGGAGAGAGCTAATAATTATAAACAGAGCCAGAATAGGCCACTCCCATCTTACTACCTATTACATTGTAATAACTAAGGAATCCTGTCTATCGTGCGAAACTTTCCTTTCAATTATATACATAATTATCCACTGTCTCAATAACTCAACTTCACATTTCTTCTCAACAATCCTTCATAACTGGAAGAGACCTCTCAATCAAAACAACATTGCTAATATTTTAATATTTTTAAAAATAGATTTAAATAAAAAAGTTGTAAATATCATACATATGTGTGTGTTATCTCTTGTATTTTAAAAATACATAATAGTATATAAATATTATTCTAGACTAACAATTGTTATAATTGGAGCCCTAATAATATCAATATAAAAAAGATTATTGTTTAAAAAAAAAAAAAAAAAAGTTAAGACCATGAGAGCTAAAAACGTATATTTATTTTAATCTGAAAAAAAATAATAATAATAAATGATAAAAATATATTAATAGTTTATTGATTTATTATGACATTATAAACATTCACAAGTTTCATTTGTATAAATAAATATTATATAATTATAGGAAAAATATGATAAGATCTTTCATTTTAGTAAAATATACGAAAAAAAATGATTATAAGAGTTTCACACTTTTGTTCGTAATATTTATAATTATTTAATGCCTTTGTTTGCTATATTTACATATATAAATTTGTGTGTGTGTGTGTGTGTGTGTGTGTTTGTGTGTGTGTGTGTGTGTGTGTGTGTGTGTGTGTGTGTGTGTGTGTGTGTGTGTTGATAATGTGTAACTTGAATATAGAATGTATAATCAATTAATATAACAACGATAAAAGAAAAAGTACATCCTAAATGAAATATGAATTATGTATGAAATAAGTCTTTACCCAATATACCATGCCAATGCTTAGTTTATCAAAGAGCCAAAGATATTTTTGGAATTGAATTCCATCATCTGGAGTAATTGTAATCAAGGATCAGTCAAATATGTTCTCTTTTAAATAAAATATAAATTACATAAATTACAAGTATATACCATTTCTATGTTTTTAAGAATAAAATAGAATAAATATAACCAGTTATAATGATAAACAAATAAAATGGCGGTCTTGCCTGATATTTAAGAATTTTGTTTTAATACATATATTAAATATTTATATATTTAAGTATATTAAAATATCGGATAAATTAACATTAAATAACTAAAAAATTAATAATGTTTAAATTATTAAACTACTCTGTCTGAGTGGCAGCTTCCCTCACTAAAATTAAAAAAATACAAATTCTTCAAAACAAATTCCTTAGGATTCACCTAAAAGTCCCTTGGTTTATGGGGAATCTCCAAATATACAACAACATTAGGACACCCGTATAAACATCTGGATTAAAACCCAACTTACAAAATTTCACACCAAGCTGAAAGACTCGGATGGAGCCAGTCATTTTCAACTAGGAAGAAAAACTCAAAATAGGCGACTGTGACATCGACTGTCCCATGACATTCTCTAAACGGACACAGAAGAACTCTCATTGGAAGATAAAAATTCAACGATTAAAAAAACCCTATAACTACAAATTATTATATCTTTGTTTTTACTAGAAATTTAAATGTAAAAATTAAAAAAAAAAAATTAAATTTTAAATTGTAATTATAACTTTCTGTACTTATAATAGCACCTAATGTGCTGAAAAATTTTAAATAATAATAAATTAGAAAAAAAAAATATTGAAATTGCGTTTAATAATAAAACATTTTATAAACCTAATAAACTATTATTTTATTTTATTTTTTTAATTTAGCTGTTTTTTATTTTTATTTAAATAAACTATCATTATTAACTTAAAAGTATAGATGTTTTGCAGGTTTCATTTGTTTTTATTTATTTTTCTGTAATGTTTGTTTTATTTAAATTGTGTTTATTTGGCACGTGTCATTTTTAGTTGTTTTAATTATCATGCGGGCACTTTAATGCACTTTATAAAATGTCTTAGAGCTATTTCATTCTTAATGTCTGTTAAAAGCACTCAACTGAGGTAACTATTTGATTCAAAAGAGTAAATCGTTGAAAATACGAGTAAAAGAAACTTCTTTCAAGGTAATTTAATGTCTAGGAACCAACTGTATTACGTAGCGTGAAATGAATAGGGCCGAAGGGAACAGTATTTTAGGTAAGAGTACACACAAAAATTGTTCACCACTTTTTTAATTTACAGATATACAATTGTATACAAAGCTATTGCTAAATAATTTATCTGCACACTTTAAAGTAATGTGTGAAACTTTTTCCATAATTTTAAGATACAAAACAAAATATAACATGATACACGTTTAGTCTAAATAAATTAAAATTCTCAAAAATTAAATTAAATTATACCTTAATAATTTAATAGTTATATAATATAACATTTATTTTATTTTGAACTAAAATAGCATAAAATATACTTACGTAATTAATATATGAATCAAGATAATTATTGAACAGTTTTATAATATCAACATAATGAATAGAAAAAAAAAGAAATGAAACTATGAACAGTTTATAATATTTTATTTACATTGGAGTAAATTTAAATAAGCTATAATATGTACTTTAAATTCAACCTTATTTTGTTTAATATACTATTTTATTCTGACCTTATTTTAAGTATGATTATTTCATAGTTTTCAATGCATCTTATTAACTACTTAATAATAATTTAAATGGCTTTACTTACTTATCTAAAGTCGTAGTAATATTTTATTTTATTGGATATATTAAATGGTCGTACTTAACTCTAAGGTTTAAAAATAAATACAAACATAATATACAATTATCTGATTATTCAAGTGCAATAATAATAATAATAATAATAATAATAAATAATATCGTAGGTGTACCTGTAAACATATAATAATAATTAATTAGACATATAGATAAACGTATATTGGATTTGAAAACAATACAATTTAATAAAATATAAAACTTATCCCGAATTTTGTCAACATTATATAAATAATATTTTATGTATATTTAAACCTTTTTTTTTTTCAAAAAACAAAATAAAGATAAAATAGAAACACTTTAAAAAAATGTATAATGCAGTAGGTAGGTACGCGGGATAGAAATATACATTTTTTTCCATGGCGGATTTATTATGTAGGATACTATAAAGTACACATGAAAGGAATATCTAAAAAATACTAAAAAATATATGCATTGAAATTTCTTGAATAGTTGTTATTATGAACAAGAGTATATAAATAAATAATTTCACAAATCTAATAATTCTTATTACTATAGATAAAATAGTAATAATAATAAATTTGAAAATCCACCTTGGAGATTCTATACACATCAAAGTACATATTGTAAAAATTCATTAGACATGATATTCAAAATACCAATTATTATATATATAAATATATATATATATATTGTTCAGAAATTATTTAACTTTTAAAGAGAAATAATTATAGGATAAATCAAACACATATAACATATTGTTTAAAAAGGAAATATTGAATAGTTGTTCCTGATAGAAATATATTATATATTGTACAATTTTACGTTACATGTTATGATGCACTGTGTAGTTACCCATATATTATATATATATAAATGACTATAGATTTTGTCACAAATAATCAGATTAAATTACATACGGCACATTTTTTTCATTGCATATTTCGTTGTTTTCGTAAATCTTAAATTTACCGAATGAACAGATATTAAGATAGATATATAAATTGAGTATATTAATAGACATCATAATATAATAGATCACACACTAACGAAATTGGCAATTCTCAGGACCATCATATAATACTAAAAACCGCATGGGATACGCCGAATATGACATCCGCAACATCACGGGAAACATATATAATGAAGACATCGCGATGTATGGTGAAACTATAGTACATGGAATATGTACCATAAAGTTCGACAAACGCCGTACCAAAAATGAATGTCAGACAAATCAAAAATAGGTGCCATTAAAAAGTCGATTTTCAGTCATTCATACAAACTACTAACAAGAAAAGGTATCTACGGATAAAAGAGATCATATGCATCACATAGATACATACCTTCAACAGCAATTAAAACGGAAGGAATTCCAAGACCCAAGACCAAAGCGAACCGAAGATAGATCAATAAGTCGATCAACTATCACGAGCCCAGCCAAGACCGCGTGCTTCAACGTTTTTACACTGTTACGGATGCTGTCGACGACATGTTTTCGGTGGTCTTCACTCGACGACCAACTGCCGAACCCTTTGACGGGCACCGCTCAGAATTAATCGATTACCGGGATTGTTCACTTTGTAGACTTCCGACGAACGTTCTCGAAGTACCTTCACAATAATCGTGTACCTATTCGTGTTACATAAAACCACTGCGGCACAAGGGCGCTCGCAGAAATATAAATCGGGATGAAGGAGCAAAGTTAAAAGTATAAAACTACCGTTAAAAATAATTTAATACTTGCTTATAATTGATGTAAACAAAATAATAATATTATACCATTTTTTTTAACTAGTCTTACTAGATGTTGGATGTTGAACCACAGATATTACACAATGCACTGAATGTTTATCACAAAATATAATATTGTTGAAATATGATAATACAGCACATCCTTTTTTTTTCTACAAATTACAACTTACAAGTAATCATGGTTTAAATATTTGAGCAATGCAAGTAGGTAACAAAACAATTAATATTTAATATTAATATAGCGAGGAAGGGAGCTTTTATTTTTTTTTTTTTATCATTTAAGAATGCAGTCCATCGAATCTTGACGCACCGCTTCAATAATAACGTTTACTTTTAACAAAGCTTATTTTCGGTAATAGTAGGGTGAGAACTCAGTTGAATGACATTTCAAGATTAGATCACAACTGATGGCGTTAGATAATTTAACGTATTATTGTAAACATGAAAATTTAATATAACTGATAAGATAGGTGGAGCAACAAATTCTAGGTAATATATGTATAGCATTATTATATTACATAATACTATGAGTTTAGGCGCTCCGATTGACTACTTTTTTTCTGAGTTCATCTTATTAGCTACCACAAAAAATATTATGAAATGTATAAAACGGCGTTCATTTTGCATATTAGTACCTAAAATTTATGTCCTAAATGATACGTATAATTACAAAACGAGTGATTTATGTTATGATGAGCGATGAAATATTAATTAATTTGTTATATTTCTGAAACATTTTAAATTATTGTATTTTTTTATTTTGAATTGAATGAACATACTATTACAATATTGTTAGTTTTTATTACTATCATTATTATTATTATTACTATTTATTAAAAGAGATATACATTATATATACTTTAAATACTATGATAAGTAAATTTAGATAGATTAGAAGAGAATAGAAAAACTAATAAATTATATTAATATGTGAAGGAGAAAGTTACTCATTATTAGCAACTCTTAAATATATATATATATATATATATATATATAAACTAATTTAATTATTATATAAATTTTTAAATAACAAAAGTATTAGTCTGTATTATTCAGTAGAATATTTTTAATGATCTAGTCAGAAGTGATATGAGAGGGATTATAAGATTTCTTTGTTAGAATATGAAAGACGTTAATTATTTAAATATATCGTTTGTGTATGTACAAGAATAAGTTTAAAAATTTTTGGAAATATTAGGTTTAAAGATTTTGGTACTAATTGAGTATGAACGTTAGGTGATGTTTCATTCCAGAAGTAGTCTAACTTACTATTATGACATTTAGGTTATTTTGTTTTATTTTTATTTAGCATTTGACATATTATGAATTTTTGATTATTGATGAAAAAAAATCAATTATGAATATAATTTTATATAAAAATTAATTATTAGTATAAAGTTTACGATATTAAATATATATTTACATAATTTTATTACAAGTAAATCATCGAATAAAGTTTTTTAATTGGGTGGCTACTTTTTATGTACACCTGAGTTCTATCTACATTATATTTTTATTGTAATAATTAATTTAATATTGTTTATTATATAAACGAAATAAAAAAAAAAAAAGTTTATGTATAATGTTGCATCGGTAATATATATTATGAAGCTCTTTTTTATGAATTATAGCCATTCTAAAATTTTGCTGGCATACATCATTTTATAAACAACAGCAGCAAACAGTTTATTTTTACTATCATCATTTGTTAAGTTCATTGAAGTAATATTTGAACTCGTCGTATATTTCATGAACCCTATACATTAAATTCACGAAATACTGTACATTACAGACATGCCAGGTAATTGATAATGAAAATAAAACTAAAAACCATGAAAATTGTTTGCGTGTATGTGCTATTTATTTTTTAAGGACAGATACACTTAGTTTGAATAGAAAAGATGCCCAAATTTAGCAATTTACAGTCGACGTTTAAATTGAAAAAGTCAAGTATTTTCAGCTTATTTAACGGAACATATAATCGTAATACCCTCTTAGTAGTATGGATGGATGATTTTCTTTTTGGCCGATAAAACCACCAAAGAATAATATTTTGCATTGTTTCTATCTTCCTTTATTATTATTATTATTTTTTTATACACACCATGTATAAAGAATACATTTTGTTCAATTGAAAGTCATCGTTTATTTTTATGTTTATAAATATATATATATATATATATATATATATATATATATATACATTCGATATTTGCATAATTGAACGTAGTTCGGAAGCCGAGAAAACAAAACAGTCTGGTCTCGAGCGTAAAAATATGGATTCATCTAACCATGAAATTCCACGTTGCTTTGTATGAATACGAATGACAGAGATAATACAGACAATTCAAGCGAATTTTTAAGTGAAAAAAAAATATATATATAAAATAAACAATTCAAGTTATTATATGCGTGAAATAAACTAACCATAGGTGAATACATTTTAACAAACAATTGAGTAACAAGAAGTAGATTATTGGTGGTCTACGTTTTTAATTTCAATTCTGATTGTTGTGTGTGATAATATTGAAATAATCATAGTGATTTTCAATTAGTTCAATTAGTCATTTAATGAATTTGTTTATTAAAAAAATGTAAATTTAATTTCAGTTCTTATTTTATTTTGAAAATAATATTTAAAGACATTAGTTTAGTATACGTAATTTTTAGAAACAGTTATACTTACTTCATTATCTATTCCGATAACTAAATTAATTTCTATTAGAAGTTTTAAATATTTTTACATGAATAAAAATTTTAAATATTTATGGTTTGATTATGACTATAACATATTTTAATTGTTCAAAAAGTTTGGAACATAATTAAACAATAATACATAAGAATTATAAATCATTAATACTCCAATTTTATTGAATACCAGCTGATTCAAATAATAGAAAAGATACGTAATTATATACTGCTTTACTGTACAGTAGATGTTCAATAGGTCATTAATATAATATGTGTGTTAAATTCGAATTAATTGTTATATAATTGTATACAAAAAACGATTGAGAACGGTGACGGTCTGTCAGCATATTTTACTTTGTATATTTATTGTTATTTTTTATGATATAACTATTAAAGTAATTTATTTCACTTTAAGTATTAAAATAATAATTTGACGTATCTACACTATCTACAGTTATTCACTTTTGAGTTACATCAAAAAACGAAATCGATACTGTTGTAAATTTGATTTGTGTATAATTTCTGTTTTTCCTTATTATTATTATTTTTTTTTCCTAATTATAAAAAAATACTACATAATTTTACTTTTAACCCCCTAAAATAGCTATTCTACTCATTTTTTTAAAATTGAATTATTTTTTCCATTCCAAAAAGTGATTATAGACAAAAAAAAACTTATGTGAGTGCCTTTGTACTCACGAATGATGTGTAAACATCTTAGCTGCAGTACGATTTTGATTGGGGAATATATAGTCATGGTTTGAGTGGGAATTTGTATAATAAGGTAACAAAAATCATACAAGATCGCGTTCTCTTTAATATTTATATTTAACTTTTTTATTTTTATTTATATATATTTTTTTTTTATTATTATATATAATTTATATATATTATAATTATTTATTATATATTATTAATTATGATATATTATATATCGTCAGCCTATTTAGCAAACGGCGTAACTCCAAAAAATTCAAATTTCATTTTTTCATGTCATTTAATGGAAAAAAAAAATGCGCGTCGATTGGTATCATAATCATAATATTTAAGTGTGTTTTCTTCTATGAAACCGGTGTCGGCATTAGTCGTAACTCCGATAAACAAATAATATAATTTCTATAGAAACCGGCGTATCTCAATATATATAATATGATATATATATATATATTATATTATATTATATTATGTATATTGGGTAGCCTGCGCGAATACCGTGCGCAATACCCTCACACACACACACATTCAAGCAATCACATCTACAAGACTTACGCCTGACGCTCGATTCCCCAAGAAGGTCGTACTACAAACCGATAGCATAGATGTTTACACATCAAAAAGCACACACATATACATCATTAACATCAATAAAATCATCGCTATGCACAGAATCTAAAATTTAAATATATTTTACGTGTCTTAAGTAACGAATATAATAATAATTTTTATTTATGAATATACAATTTGAAATGAATAAATATCAAATAAAAAACTGAATATCTTTATTTTATTAAAACTAAAATAGTTTTAATATACTTACGCAAAATAAATAAAATAATCTATATTTATAATTATTTTCAGTGTTACGCCATTTTTAATTGTTCATTATAATATCCTAAATATCAATATTTTATTTAAACTGTTTTTGTAATTTTGATTATATTTTGATATACTTATTTATAGAAATAAACAGAACTAACATTTTTTAAGTATTTCAATTTAATTAATTGATATTATATATATATATATATATATATATAAAAAAAAAAAATCATTGTATTATTTACTAAGCTTATGTCCAAATTTTAGTTTTATTTTAAGGTAAAATGTATAATCATAAATAATTAGTTGTAAAAATTATTTTTATTTAACTCTACAACGCATATTATATAACTTAATTTTTAAGTTTAATTCAAAACAATATGAATTTATAATGAAATGTCAAATTCACAGTCTTAATTTCAACAAACTATTTTACTGGATAATATTCACCTATTTATCAATACATATAGGTTAAAAAAAGGTTAAATCCTGACGATAAAATAAGCTTAGAACAAGTTTTATACCGCAAATAAAACGTCAAGCATGGTAAAAAAGTATGCTCAGTATAATGAATTAAGTTATGAACATTGTTAATTTAATATTAAAAAAAAAAAAAAAAAATTATTAATCGAACTTTTGAAACTGCTATAGTCGATAGAATTATATTATTACGATAGTATAAAATGTTAAAACACGATCAAAAGATAATGATCAATTAGCTTCATTATAACTGAACTTATGATCAAATGATCTAAATCAACGAATTAAATTAATCAGATATTATGCTACTGTAATATTAGTGTAAGATTACCTTAACATTATGTATTCATTTATTTTTATTTTAATGAAAAAAAAAACTAAAACAAATACAATTTAAGTGAAAATTAGATAGAAAACTCTGTTTCACATAATATATTATACTCGTTGATACATGTATTAACATATGCGATATTTTTTGTCACTCTGTCATGGAAACCTCAGAGTATTAAATTCACTAGATCTTCATTTAAGACCTTGACACTTTTGTGGAAAGTGCAGGAAGCTTTTTATCAACTGTCGAGACTGAGCACTCATCTTGTGATAGTCCAAGCAGAAATTCAGTTTTATGATCGACATTTTAGTATTGTAACATAAGCAAAAAATATGGTCACAGTGCGCAAAGCTATGTAAAAAAAAAAAAAATATATCATATTTAAAACCATAATGTACAGGAGTAAAGGGAAAAGATTTATGACGAGTGAGCTTATATTTAGTATGCATTCTGTATATAATAATATACGATACTTTCGTTTGGATAGATTTCAATACACCAAACGGAGTACTATTTATCATAATAATTGTATATTGTAATAAAATGTGTATCAACGAGTATTTACCAACAATGTCTTTAGGCATGTCTAAATAACACAGTGCAAAAAGTATTTAGTAACAACATTTGAGCCGTACGTGGGTGGTTTTAAATAATTAGATAATGTAGTACATGAGTAAATTATAAAGCGTGTAATATTTATGTATGCATATGCATTTGGCTTTTCATTTTATAATATTAAATATATTTATAATTTTAGATGTAGTGATCTCATACAACATTTTGTCAAGTTAAATATTATGATGTATTTTCTAAATAAAATCGTTATAAACTAAAAATTTTTTAAATCAAAATTATTTTAAATATTTTACTGCGAGTGAGTAGTTTAAAATTTTTAGTAACCTGATTTAACAATTGTATTATACAAATATGTGTATAATATTATTAGGTTAATTGTATGTAATATCTAGCATAACATACAAACAATGAAATCTGTATCAGAATAATAATTACAGTTAAAATTACATAAAAAATAATTAATTTAAAAAACAAATCCATTATCGAAAGAATTTAAATTATGTAATAATTTACGATTGTAAATAATAATAATAATAATTAAAACGTTATAAAATACAATAAGGAACTCAACACTTTTTTAAATATGAATTTTTTTGATTTAGAAGCATGTGTTTACCAGACATGAATTTTATTTGATTGATCTGTGTATAGTGTATACCTAATAATTTTTATGTATGACTGAATATGCATTTTACAAATTAAAAAAAAAAAAAAATGTTAGATAAAAATGGTATTTAAGTATATTGTACGTAAAGTGTAGACACATTTATTTTATTAAAACTTACACCATTGCAATATAACACACAAAAACATTTGAATTTATAAAGAAGAAGAATCCATCATATATTTACAGCTATTATTTTATAGTTGTGTATAATGTGTATAATATATAAATATATGTACAGATATTTCAGGAATTGCATATTTTATATTATACGGTAGGGATTGACTGGAAAATGATACCAGTTATGACAAGCATATTATTATATTGTATATGCCCCATTTAATTAAGACAAATCAAAACTATATTCAGTACAGTACTATTATCGTTTTCAACAGTAAATACAAACAAAACAGATATTATAGTATCGTGGCCGGATTTGTCAATTTTTAAAAACGCAATGTCTCCAGAAGCATGTAACTTCACCAGTATAATAGTTGGGCCCTAATTGTGCACTCGACCGATCAGATACCGCAGCGTCATATTGTATTACATAATATTGTTCATTATGGCGAGTATATTATTTTGGATTGAATTGAGTTAATTCCAATAATTATAATTTTAATCGAAAACGAGAAAATCCAGTGTTGCGGACGTCATTTCGTTTACGCCGTAGACATTGTAATATGCAGGTATGCACATTGTATATTCAAGTACGTATCATAGGTATGCACAAATCAATTCGCACTATCTAATACATTATAAACAATATTCTTCACTATTTAAAAATATTAGAAGATATATCAAAAACCAAAAAAAAAAAAAAGGTAAATGACTATCATTTTCGTTAACAAAAAACCATGATGTTACTTTTTCTACAAATGACTGGATGCCATAATATTATAATATCTACTTTCATGTACCTACCTATACCGTAGTTTTAAATTACCGTATAACATAGTAATTTATTTTACTTTGTTATCGTAGCTAAAATCGAGTGTTCTTTCTTAATAAATGAGTTATGTACGAATATTATAACATTTATATAGGTACATTATTATGATCTACGTATTGTATTTAGAATGTTAGAGTTATTCATAAACGATATTTTCATATCATAATATTAATGACCTGACTGTTTTTCTTTGAATGGAAGTAGAGATTCACAATTTTTTTTTATCTATTTCTTATTTTAAATAATACATGCTAAGCATTATTTAATCCATAATTCTAGGTTTGGTCATAAAACCATGTAATTAACAGATATTTTTTTTTACAATTATTACTATTTATTGATATGTTGTATGCACTTGATACGTTTTTATTTTGATCACATATTTTAAATACGTTAATGTCACGACCTATTTACGTTTTTGTTTTTATTCTTTTTATTTAATATCCATCGCCTATTGTTTTATTGTCATTGAAATATTTCATATCAAAAAACTCTTGATGTTTTAATCAATTTTCAAATAGGTTGCTTAAAATGTTTTGTTAAAAAACAGAACAATCCTGAATAAAAACGATGTGACAATCATTGACATAAAAATTTATTTCTTTTAAATATTTTTTTTAACTGTCTTGTAAATTGGATTTTTTCCGTAATAAACGATATTATAACATAAAAGGCATTTTATTGTTTATTTGATGAATATATTATAAACAATATAATACATATCCGATGCCTAGATGATCAAGATTCACGAATAACATTACATATATCTAAAATAAAATTAAATATTTATACCTTTTACTTATGTTATAAATTAGCTAATTTTGTATTGGATTAGAAACCACCCGCTTTACTTTTCCCAAAATAAGAAAACCGTTAATACCTAACAACTTTTATATTTTATATGAATACAAAAATATTTATGTATTTCATGAAAATTGTTGTTGTAATAAGTGATTGTGACATTTTTTCTTACGTCTAAACAGGTCAAACTAATAAAAAAAAGTTTCACAAAAATGTAATACATGTATAAAATAAATGAAAATAAACGTTTATTTACACAAAAAGCTTCTTTTTTTTTGAGTCAAATATTATAAGTTAGAGCAAATTTTCAAGTTTGAATTATTGTGATACAACGTTACTCTTACTTGTCCTAAATGATTTTCTTTTAAAAAGCTTATTTTAAATCTTAAATTATGTACAATTTATTCATATTTTCATAAACAAAGAAATCGAACTCATTTTAAATCAAAACATTATTTTGTAAGTATAAAATATAAATTTATTAGTGACAATATTCAGATTTTTGAAAAATTGATAATAAGAGATTGTATTATTTTACGAAACAATTTGGGTTATAATAATGTGCTTAAATTTACACTTGTTTTTAAAATATAGTTATTATGTGATTGTTTAATATATATATACTCTATAAAATAATCCCAAAATGGGTAATAATATAAAGCAAATATTAAAAAGTCACTGAAGCAGATGGTGTATCCAGATGTCACCAATTTTAAATTTCCCTAGCATCGTTTACTTGCATTTAAATAGAACGTGTAATAAAACGTAAGTAAAAAGTGTAAACTATTTATGACTCCAAAAAGGGGTATTTTACCTACATACATCTGATACTTCAAATTTCTAGCATCTACTAATTTTGTATGTTTGTTAATCATTAAGTATTGAAATATTTAACTTTATGTGTGAGCGAGTTGTGTGTTTATTGTCATATCATTTCTAATTGTTTAAAAATCACTTAAATGTATATTATATTATCAAGATATACCTCTTCAAAAACATACTCAATAGTTACACAACCAATTTAAATTAAATTAAAATAATTGCATTTTTTTTACAAAACAAATTATTTTAGTTAAATTTGTAAATTGGTTCTCATAGATAAATCATTAAAAAATAACAATTCCAATGCCAATGCAACATCGTTTTTTTTTTTTGTGTGGCATAATTATTTTAATCTTATCTAAAATCAATATCAGTAAATTTACATTTCAAATAAAGGTCCCAAATATTAGCTAGATATTAAAATGTATAATATTTCTGGTATTGTTTACATTATTATGAGCGTTCATATCAGATATAAAACTATAATTTTTACAATTAATGCAAGTTTTTATTATTAAACAACAAATAACACATTATTTTATATCATATTCATTTCAAGTTCACAAATTTTACAAATTAATATTTTAGTAATTTCTTTAATAATATTTTATTAAAATATGTTTTTTATCTTGCATTCAATATTTATTTATTTTGATAACCAGAAAGATTATTAGGCCTTAATAAGTAAAAAACTTGTTGTTATATATTTAATATTAATATACTAAAAAACAATTTTACTTAGTTATTTGTAATTAATATAAATGTAATTTTGATATTTAAAATTAAATTTATTTTATTTTAAATTGGCAAATCCAACTCTATTGTTTTCTAAATCAAATGTAGTGTAAACACTAGACAAAAATCCACCCCCTAATGACCATACTCCATCGCTCAATTCTGAATCACTAAACGCTGTTATGCAAATCGTTCCATTTTGTTCATTCTCCATCTAAACAGTATAATGCTTAAAATGTCTCAATAGTTCATGTTGAAACTTAAAACGTTATTATTTATTGATACTCACTTTTTGGATGTAATGTCTTCCACTAATATGAAAATCTCGAGAGCCTATGTTGATAGTGATTTTTGGCAACTTATTCACTAATGAACATGGTACCTATGATGTGCATGTAAGATAATTTATATTAATTACTTGATAGGTTAAGATTTGTAAGTGGTTGTAAACAGTTAGTAAACTAGAATACGTGCAACACAAATTGTAATACATAATATTTACACATTATTAACGTACAATAATTATTTTGGCTCAAAGTATGTACTTTTTTTTTTTTTATTTCTTAAATGTTTAGATTTTAAAGTAAAATGTATTGAATATTATATTATGCTACTATAATAAGCTATGAGTTAATATTATATTTTGTGATAAATAATAATTGATTTCACGATATTTTATTACTGTTTTATATTTTGATTAGTATCGTGGAAAAATATAAGAATATGTAGCATAAAATAATATCTACTTGTAATCCAAAAATGAAAAAAAAGTACATATCTTTAAAAATATTTTTGTTGGCGAGTAAAAGCTCTATCGTTGTGTCATACCTATGTATATGATATTTAAAGATATCTTAAGTTGAAAAAATGTATAATCTTAATGTTTTTGTTATAAAATAAGTTATCAACTTATTGAAAATAGATGAAAAATACTAAACAAAAAAAAGCCACTAACTTAATATGAAGCCCCAAAAAAAGAAATGTTTAACTATTATTACCTTGTATCTATTGTAAAAATATAAAGTTGCTTTAACTAGAGAATTTATGGCAGTTACGTATTCGGGAGGTACGCCAATTTTGTTTGAGCTCGTATCCAATATCACTTGGCATCCTTGATCACAAAATGTCTTTGTGCTTGTTTTGTTTATTTGTACTGAAAACCTAAATACGTTTACATTATTAACAGTATGGATTTAATTTTTATCATTAAAAACATTAAATGTTCTTATACCGGTCTAAGGTGACTCAAACCTATTTAAACTAGAATATTTAATTTATATTATTTTATTTAATAGTTCATAGATCATAATATGTAGTCAAAATATGATATACAGACTGAAAATATAGTGCATCGCATTGATCAATATTTATTATAAGCAATTTGAATATTAAACATGAGAGCATTAAAATAATTCCTAGCGATATGCTATGTTGTATATAAAGTTTCAATTTTACTTAACTTGCTTTTTAAATTAATTGGGAATTGCTTTGGATGTATTGTATTTTAATTCAATAATAAATTATTGTATATTTGTATCTGTATAAAAGTTGCTTTTAAATGAAAACCGTACGTCAGACTTATTACTGTGGATATTTTCAAATCAATTTTTTTAAATAACTAATAGTAATTTATTTTTCTCCAAGTAATATATAAGTAATTGTTTAAAAAAAATCGTTATCAAATGAGGAACATTGTATTAAATTTTAAATATTTTTATAGAGAAAAAGTTTCTATATTTCTATTAAAACAAACTAAAGAAATATTTTAACTATCAAAAATTTTAAATGTTTAAACTTGGTAAAATTTAACCTAAAACTTACTACCCTTAATAAGTTTATGGATCTTTTTTTTGATCCAAAACGTAATAAAATACTCAAAAAAATGTATTAAAATCATTTATTGTTCTTTTCGAAATCTTTAATTTAATTTATAAATTTAAATTTAAAGAATACATAAATTATAAATAATATATAATACATTTATTTAAACATGATATTATAATACGATTATAAAAACAGAATATTTCAATAAAAATGATGACATTAAGTTTATAAAATTTATAAATAAGATTTATTATATAAATTAATTTTGAAAATTTGATTAAGCTAAGCATATAAAACATGTATGTTCACTTGTAAAGATCAAAAATACTTTATAGGTACTTATTTATTTATTATACAGAAATTCGTATGTTGAATATCAACTAAATATATAATTTACGCTCTCTGTGAGTACTTATTTTGTATATTAAACTATATGCTTAAATATAACATAATAGTAATCTTTATAATCGGTAATAAATTCCAATTAATTATTATACCTAGTATAAAGTAAAATACATTATGTATGTAAGATACGTATTATAATATTATAAGCTTTCAAGAGTCTTATAAATTATTACCTTTCAATAATTTTATGTTATATACTGATATATTTGAATTAATAAGATTTAGATTATTTAATTAGATCAATGATAAATTGTTTAATATAAGTTAGATTAAAATATAAAGCTTAATAATGTACATCATGCATGTGTTATAATATTGTTCACCATGATTTTGTTAACACATTTTATGGCTAAAATATTTTTTTGGTATTCTCTATAATATTTTAAATAGATAAAAATTGTTTTCGTATTGCCACAGAAGTAATATATATTGGTTGATTGGATTAATTTGATAAGTAGTAGATTTTAGCATATTTTAAAAACGATTTTCGTACTAGTTAAGTATAAACTATAATTATTTTTTCTTATGTACATATTTAGTTATGGGTAATATATAAATATTATTAAATACTTTTTTTATATAATAATAACAACAATTAATATTGTTTTGTTATAATAAAATGTCATTAAATCACTATCAGCTTATAGTTTGATTAGAGCTTTACAAGTCTAAATGTAACGGTACTAAAGTATTATACTTACTTATGGTAAGCATCAAATCAATCACTTCATGTTTTTCTTTAAGAATGTTTTATTCTAATTATATATTTATTTTTTTTATTTTTAGGCTCTTGGTATCATTGTATTTATCCATATTCGTGAAACCTCATATTTTCTTAACTCATTTTAATGATTCTATCTGTTTTCGAACAGAAAATCAAAAAAAACAAAAACCACTCGCTCAATTTGAGCTTGATTAACATATTTTTAAAAATCATTGAATTAGTTATTTAAAGAAAAAAAAAAACCTTAATCATCTCAACAGTATATTTAATATTTTTAGTTTTAAATTATGGTATTAATAATTGTTTTGCATTTATTATGCGTACCTATGTACATAATATGAATAGTAAAAAAAATAATGAACTGATTATGTCCTGCAAAATCTGATTTTATTTTTATTCTGTACAAATACTTACTGATTCATTTCAATTTGCCAATAGTTTTTTTGTGTTACAGGGACATATGTTATTTCACCTTTGATATGTTTTGGTTCAATTCCACCAAGAAATATTGTTCCTCCTTTCGGTGTTGTCGTATCCCTGTTGAAATAAAATTATGATTGTATCAATATTAAAACTATAATTTTATGCATTTATTTCGTATTTAAATAATTTTTATTAATTTAGAAACAATTCGTAACTTACTTTGATTTTTAAATTTTTGGCATAATTTAATTTGTATTTTTTAATTGAATATAGATTTATATTGTTTATACTTGATTACATACTATATATAGTTTATAATATAATGAAGCTATAAGTTATTAATTATAAGAAATATAATAAAAAGTGATTTATCATAAATTATCAACTTCTTTTCTTCTTTAGAAATAAATTTATTCAAAAATTGATTTTGGTCCTTAAATTAATATCGTAGCTATTAATAAAATATTAACTCATATCTTTAAAAATAAAATTGAGATTGTATTCAATCTGAGAAAAGATACTCTCGTGGCAACACAAAATTATTTTTTTCAAAAGATAATTATCTCTCCTCTTTAAATTACTATTGTTAAGTAGATACATTTTTTTCTGTATAATTTTAAATGTTAACGTGTATAAATTTAATTTTGAACAAGTAATTACTATGTTATTAAATGAAGTACCATTTTTTTTGTTAATTAAAGATAATAGTCTATAGAAACGGTTTTGCATAAAATATACTATGTAATATTTAGTATAGTACCTACTTATTATTAAACTCAGAAATTATATTAATAAATCTTAAAATGGTTAGAATAGCATTAAATACTATAATTTTAAAATTATTTTGTATCTTTAAAATTACGGTAATCATTAGAATACATAATTGAATTGCTAAGCAAATCAATAATTACCGTATTACACGTTGATATGAAATACATATCTACTGTAAAATAGTTTAAAACATTTTTCATTTTTTATAGATATTAATAATATGTGAAATAGCTGAATATTTTTCGATTCTATATTAAAGTTTTTTTTTGAATTACATAAACAGTCATACATTAAAAAAAAAAAAAAATTGTTTTTAATTTTTAAAAGTCAAACCTATAATGAAACTTTTACCAAATATATAATCAACATAAAATGAATAAGAAATAAAAAATAATGAAATAAAAATTACGCATATTATTTCTAAGTCATTGCAGTTTTTTCAATTATAATTCATCGTTTTGCACACAATTTAATATGTATTAATAATTATTAATAACAGTATAATAATAATAATAATAATATACTTTGGTTATTATTTAGTGATATTTAATGAGCTAAATACTATTACATTTTCAATCAAATATTAGCTCAACAATGTAAAATAATGTATTTAAATATTGTTATCATTAAACACATTCATATTCGGTGTGGGAACCAAGTTAAAGTATATCGTACATGCTATTTGTATATAGGAGCGTGTATAAACATTTTATGTACAAAAGTTGTTGAGTAGTGTACATATTTACAAATTATAATTTATTGCTTACCGATTCATGTACACTGAAAAAATTGGATTTAAAATTTTTTTATCATCCAGTAACTTATAAAAAAATGTATTGTTTGTCGTTCTAGCATTGGTGTTGTATCCTAAACCAATTATTCCATCGGCGTGCATGAGTTGATATTTCATTAAGTTTGATATCCCAGTGATTTCAGCAAATATCAAGTCAGTAACATTCAAATGACCTAGCTGAATAATTATAGTGTGATTATACATTTTAGGTATTTTATTTTTAAATTGATTTAATTTAACTCAAATAAACTTTAACTGTGAAATTTTAATAATTGAACAAATATTAATACAAAACATATTTATTATTCTTAAAATTATTTAAATCATTTCGATTTTTTTTTTTTTTTTAATGTCCCTTATGTTTTAGAATTCTGTTTGATTCTATATATCTTTTATATCTCAAATAAAACAATATATAATTAAACTTTTGAATATGACTATAGCATATATATTTGTTTATCTTTCTAAAATACTTTTAATGTCATAATCATAGTTTGTAATCAACATTTTAAGTTAAGCCTTACTTAACTCTACCATAAGTTTTAGTTTTCGGTAAAAATGAAAAAAATTGTAGCATACATAAATCAAAAAAAAAAAAACAAATAAACAAATTTAAACATCTGTAAATAGCTCAGAAAGGTTTGAAATATTTTGAAATTTACTTTATGCCTATAAAATACTTAACAAAACATTGGTGTTCTATTTATGATAACAAATAAAATACATTTCGAAGAAAATTAGTGAAGCATAAAAATTCAAATTTTGTTTTAATTTTTTTCCCCAATTATTTTGGAAAGTATTGTAATTTTTTTTTTTACGTAATTTCTCGAAATTTATCATATTAATCTATTTTTACCACCAAAGTTTTAAATAAAATTTAACAGATTATTACAGAAAAAATGAATATTATACGAATTTATTCATCCCTTCACTCAGGTTCTAAAATTTTAAGTAATTATTATTTATTTAATGAAAAACAATTAGTTAAATTTCAACTAAATTACATATTATAATTTTATTCTATTTGTTTTCTTGTCTTTCAAAAATATAGCATTATATAAGTATGCACAAGCTATATAAAGGGAATTTCTAATAAAATATCTACGTCATTTCCTAAAGAATACAATCACCTTTTGGTGAAATTTAGCGATTTAACTTTAAGGTAGTACATTTAAATTACCTAGCTTACCATTTCCACCATGATACCTCAACTTTAGAGGTTTATTAATCAATTTACGATGAAAATTTAAAGGTTATTGACTATAACATGTATTAAGTTTATACAATGTACAACGTAATTCATCATAATTTAAGGGCGAAGTAGTGTGCATTGAGTAGAAAAATCATAAAAAATATAGTCACCCAATCATGACTTAATTTTTTATAATATTTATCATACTAATTAACTACCATATTTATCACTGTTAAGTATTAATATTCCTTTTAGAACTTTTAAAAATAGATAATCATAAGCTTATATCATTTATTCAATTTATTTCTTGAAATAGTATATAATGTTTTAAATATAACTTACTACAATCGTGTCACATGTTAAATTCCCAACCAATCCATCTACATTAAACGGTGTTGGATCTATAAATTTGTGCGATGACGAAATATCCTGATCATATAAATGTTTCTTACCTTTGAAATATTTATATATTATAAATAAATATTACATATGAACATCAACAATTTTTTAAATGGAAACTAAAAAGTAATACAGTTAGTAAATATATAAATAAATTAATAAAAACTTACCACAGATCGGATATATATCTTTTGAACATAGTTTTGATGGTATCCACATATCACTCCACGTTGTGTCAAAAATTACTGTAAATTTCTGTCCAGGTTTTCCGACTAATATTTCTGCGTAGTATTCACTCTAAATAATCACACTTTGGTCAGTACTTTTTTTTTTTACTTAAGACATAGTTAAAGTTATCATTATTTCCGAACGTCTCATAATTGTATTAATATAGAATTAAATAGAATGAATAAATACAATAATTATAGTGTTATATACAGAGTGGGTCACCGAAATAGGACTAACAAATTAATTGCTTTCTAATTTTAGCCCTATTCAAACACATAAAGTTTACATAATTATTTAATGTATGAAAAATGTAATATAGTTTACGATTAAAATACATTTTACAGATTGACTTATACCTATAATACTCGTGTATTTGGACTTGATTTAAAAAAAAAAAAAAAACTAATTATTACAAAAATGTCGATAAAACAATAATTTTAAATTAACGGATTCAAATCAATAATAATTATCAAGAAATTATTCATACTTGTATTATTATTAAAATATTATTACCTTATCAACGAATTATTCAATAAAAAACTAATATTGTAAATAAAAATTTAAGTTTTTAATATACCCGTAAATTTTTTCATATGGCTTAAAAAAAATTAATTTTTAATTTAGATATATATATGTTTCATTTAATTAATAAATTAATATAATTTGAGATTATTTAAAGAAATTATTTTATTAGCTTTTTTCAATTTTTATATTTTCACTCAAATCAAAGGTATTTTAGTTAAATTATTTTGTGTTAAAACTATTTTAAAATATTGAATACCTAATTAAAAATATTATAATACTTACATCCATATACTTAAATAGTGTAATATTCTCATTCATTGGATGCACTTTTTGAATATTTATTTTTTTCATATAATGTGGATCTTTAATTAACATTTGAAGTGGTGATTTTCGTCTAATTAATGGCATACTAAAAAAATCAAAATCATTTAACTCAATCAATGCTTACTTTAAAATAGTTATACGGTTCTATATGTATACTAAACGCATTTAGATTAAACAGATAATTTTAATACATATGATAGTATTACCTATAAATGTTTGTTTCTTCTGCAATAGTGCAAAACACATAATAGAAAAAAATAAGGAACATTAATTTATTCTTCATTTTGTATTTTTTTTTTCTACAAAGAATGAACTAAACTGAAATGAATACACTTTGATAGTTTAAAACTATATGTTGTTACAATATTTTTCTTAATTGTTACTAATGAAATAGTATGTTTTTGATAAAATATTAATGTAGATTAGCATAATTAGATAAGACAGAGGTTCTCAAAATGTGCATCACTTAATCTCAAGTCTCTAAAAATTGATCTTAGGGATCCACGGACAGGTCTAAATGTAATCTTAAAAATCATGATTTATAACTTTTGTATACCCCTACTTTCCTACTTTTTGGAGTTTTTTACAATAATCTTTTTAGCATTTTACAGGATCCGCGAAGAAACAAGTTTGAGAACCACTCTGATAAATTAAATAAAAATATAATAATATCGTGCAGTATAAGAAATTAGTATTAAAATAACATTTACTGATCGATATTTACCATATTTTATGTTTTCACTTCGCTATATTGTAAATATCCTACCTGACCTCATATAATAGTATCAAAACCAAATATCAAATATATTATTGTGATAATTAATATTTTACTATAAAAATCAGAAAATTAAGTTATCAATAAAAAACATAAATTATATTTTATTATAATAGCTAACAATATTAATATTAAAATATATATATTATCAATAATGTTTTATATTAAGTAACCTTAAATTATTAAAATAATAACTTAATCATAATTGTATGATAAATTTATAATTGACAAGTTGATTTAACACGAATTCTATGAAACATGATTTTGTATTTTCTTTTAATCATTGATAACCAATTTAATTTTTATAACAATTTCAAAAATATTATATTTTAATAAAACCTTAAATAATTGTTGTAAATTAATTAATAGAAAGACGATATATAAAAAAAAAAGTCATATTATCCATAAAGTCTTAATTTAATGAATCAAATTTAATTACTGCTGTATCCAAATTGCTTAATTCAAAAGAAAAAAAAAATATTTTAACGTATTATATTCACTACATTTGATTAAAAAACTATAACGATGTGTATTAATATTGTAATTATTTTTTATGTAATAAAAAAGTGATTTAAAAATAAGAATAGCTTTTAGTAGAATAAATATTATTTTTTTTTTCATAAAATAAGATTAATTGAAGCAAACGTGTTAAATAGGTTATGAAAAAAATAAATTTTATAAATTATCTGTATACATAATATTTAGTCCTACTTTAAACTTTAATGTTAACTGTATACAATATAGCACACTTTGAAACATAAATCCAAATTTCCCATCGTCTTTAATTTAAAAAAAAAAAAAAAAAAAACCATATTTAATATTTTCTTGAAACGTGTTTTGAATATAACTTGTTAATTGCTTTTATGCATGTATTTATATTTATATATTTATATAGTAGTTATATTAATATTTTATCATACAATATTTTGTGTTGTAAAATATTTTATAACTTAAAAATTGAATCCTTAATAAACTTTTTTTCTTTAAAAAAATTAGATATATTTAATTAATTTTGTTTACAATTATTCACAATTGATATTGGGATATACCATACATTAGTTATAATTTAGAAGATATATCACAAGCACATATGTAAATTATTTTAATAAATAAAAAAAAAAAACCGTGAGAATCAACTTGTTAAATAAAATATGTTATTTAATAAGAGGTTATCATTTTAATGACACAGTCATTCTTATATTCAATTTTTATTTGATAAAAAATCTCTACAAAAAGTGTCTTAGTGGAATTTTTTGTCATTCTATACTTCGAAGTTTATTTGATTATATATTACTTATAATATTGCCGTCAATTTGTTTTTCTATTTACAATACATTTAATAAACACATTTTTTCTAAAAAATATATGTTATAAAATAATTATTATGATATCATTAGGTGATTTTAATTTTCTTAATTTTAAATAAATATAAATGTATCTTAGAATGGTGTAAATATGCTTTTTAAATAAAAAAACTTAATATTAATCACAAAATTACATTGTAAATAATGTTTATAGTAATAATATAAGAAGTGAAATAAAGTTTTAAGTTTTTTTTTCTAATTTCAACAAAATATTAAAACACAAACAAATATTATGGCTTTGTATGGTATACATTTCAATGTGTGATAGATTTTAATGCAAAAGAAAAAAATACGACTTAATGAAGTACCTTGTATAATACGGATACAAAAATAAATGATATAATATAATATTAAATAATAAAAAAATAAAGTATATTTTACTGGACATATTTTCTTGGCACATCGCCAACGAATTTTGGCATATTGATTCTTGTAAGTGAAAAAAAAATTATTGAAAAAAAATTGTATTGATCTTTAGAAATATTAGCTTCCATTTTATTCATTAACAATGATTATTTTACTCGTATATTATCAGATTAAATACAATATTAAACTTTGATCTTAGAGTTGAAAATTCTTGGATGTCCAAACAAACTATATCCGATTTTCTATTAAAAATTCACCTTAAAATTGAAAATAAAACCGAAAATAGTTACATTTATAAAAAAAATAATATGTTCATCCTGTTATCTTAAAAATAAAAACAAAAAAAGAATACCTTATACCTAAATGAAAAAAATTAGAATACGTTCACCATCAACGATAAACAGAACTCTTATTAAATGTAAATCCTGTGAACTGAGGACAATTCGCTTGATTAATTACCTAGATTTTTATCTTGTGGAAAATTGCTCATTAAAACGAAGGATGATTTTTAAACTCTATATATTAGGGTAAAAAAAAAAAGCTTAAGAAAAAAATGTAACCAAAATATCATAAAGCTTTTTTTTTGCTTGTGTGAACTAAATCATGATTGACATGATTACTATATTATTTTCTAAGTCATGATAAAATAAATGGTTAACATTTCATAAAAAATATAATAATTATACGAATTTCCTAAAAATAGATTTAAATTTTTTTAATGTTTTGATTTGATTAATTTGGTATTTTTTCTTTAAGTTTACCTTCAATATTTTTTTATATCAAAAACGAGAGTTATAATTCTATGTAAATAAAACTCTTTAAAATAGTATAATGTGTTAATATATGATTTATTTAATTTTTATGTTTACATAGATAATCAATTTTCTTAATAATATTTTATAAAATTCAAAAATGAAAAGAACTACCTGCTAAAACCGTGTATTCTTATCTTTTAAACGGTGTAAATAAAAAAAAAAAAAAAAAATTATGAAAAATTGTCATCATTTTTTCTTTTTTTTTTTTAGTTTCTACCCATTATTATTCCGGTATTTAACAATTTAGTTTAAATAAGTTCCAGCGACCGGAAAAAAATGTTCAGTTGGTTAGGTTAGGTTTCTTATTAAAGTCGGGGTTTCTATCCTTTTAAACACCATTTAATTTCGTTTCAATAATTTAATGGTTACAATTCCATTGAGAATGTTTTTTTTTTTTTTTGGTGTACGATTGATAAAGCTCGAACCAGAACAATGAAATAACCTCAGATCCAAAAAAACAGTACTATTGAGAAAAATATCAAACGTTGCCATTAATGTATTTCACATTTTAATATTCAAATTTAAAAATTTACGATAAAACTTACATTTGTAAATTATTATACAGAGTTACACAGAAATTATTAATTAAAAAATATAGGTACCTACATAGAAAGAAGAGTTATATTTTAATTTTCTGACAAAAAAACATTTCCCACAAGTGTTTAATATTTTGTGTTTCTTAATATTTATTATGATAATACCTTTTACCTACAATTCCATTATATATTTTTATATTTTTTTCTTGTTCAACTTTTGATATGTTTTGAACAGCATCTTTTTAAATTATATTGAGTTATAAGTCTGGATTTTAAGACTACTATATATTTTGCAACGTTGCATAGAGTTATAAAAATTTAGCCTTCTCAATTATAATACTCATAAAGGTATCGGTGACATGTATTTTTATCTATTTAATTATTTTTTAATTATCCAATAAAATAAACGTATCTATACGTTTTGAGTAAATAATAATATATAATTTTTTTAAATAAATATATTTTTTTACCAATAAATTATCACACTTACAGCATCATTTGGAAATTAGTATTTTAGGGTAAAAACAAATAAATTATTACGAAGATTCGGCAGCAAGATCCAGTTGCTTTTGTTGAGTAATCTACATTACGGACAAAGACACAAAAAATAAAGACCCTTTAAATTTATACGATGCGTCCTGAGCTGGTGACATTAACAATTGAAATCCAGTTACACATATTATATTACTGTCGGAAGACTGAACACGGTAAGTGCGATTCGTTAATATTTTACGAGATGGTGCATTCAACGCTCCATAAATCCGGATAGCCATTCGGATAATTCCAAGATAATTTTATTGTACACGAAGACATACTAAAATAATATATGTACAGAGAGAGAAAGCAAAACGTGTACACATGCCTCGCAAACTCAGTAAATCTGTTGTCAGTTTTCGGATGTGTGTTTGCGCGTTGAAAAATTAATTGCTCCGACGCGGTGTAACGACAACACAAACAAAAATTACGTCACACAATTCTGTCTTCGGCGGCGGCGGGGCGAAACGCCTCCCTTGTGCGTCTTACGCCGCACTGGTCGCCACCGAACGTGTTAATGGACGTGCCGTTTGGCCGCATGACGTCTACACTTAAAAACGGTCCGAAATTAATGATCGCGCGCGCTGGCCGAGTCGCCTTTTAGTTTGTCTTGGAATTTAAAAACAAAAACGAAGAAAAAACGCCATTTCTCCACGGCCAACGACGACGACACGGCGACATAGACGAATAATACGCGCGCCATAACAATAATAACAAGAACGAAGAATAAGAAAAAAACAAACCCTTGCAGATATCAAACAATGCCGTTGATGATGGCAGGGGAGAGAAAATTCCTTTTGTTTCGTGTGATCGGCGCAACGGGAATAATGTACCCACTACGTGTTTCCGTTGTAAATGAAAATATCGCACGGTTATAATACATCCTATTCGCCACACTCGAACTCGCGTTTAATGATTGATGGGTATGTGTGTGTTTGGTCGTGTTAAAGCCACCGTCGGGCGAAGGACGCGTTTACATACACGTGTCACGAGCCTCTCGTCGGTCGTTGCAATCATCTCGACCTTTGAAAGAATATACGCGGCGTATAATAATAACGCCGCAGCCGACACAGCTGATTATTCAAGAATCGCCGCCACCACACGGCGTGCAATACTCTATGATACAATATTACATTATTATGGGTATTATGCAACACTCCATAGAATGCACTTTTCTTCTGTACTTTCCACTTGTCGTCGTCTCGTTTAGAACCATAAGTGCGGTGTCGAAGAGACCGAGAAGTTCCGCGCACGGACTACGCAGTTTTCCAGACGGCACGTTTCACGCATCGAATCGCTTTCGGTCCACAAGCCAGACAAAAATGCGCATAAGCACCGGATACTTATGTGTATATATGCTAACGATAATTTTGGCATTGCGAATTAACCGAATTATCGAATACGGTTTTTTTTTTTTTTTTTCCCACTGTGTATGCCATGATGTTAAAGCGAGATGTTTTCACGGCTGAAGAGAGAATACATTTCTTCACGATCCGCTTGTACTCGACAAAAATCAAAATCCAATTAACAGTAGAATAAGCAATCTACAAAAAAAAAAAAAAAAAATTAAATACCAATAATAAAAACATACTAACATATTTTTAAATCAAATTATGTATAATAATATATTTTAATTGATTAATTTATAAAAAGTATACATAGTAAAATATTAAAAACAAATACGAACAAATAATTTATAGTATTGACTGATATTTTTAACCAATACTCTCGTTATACATCTCTACGTTATAATTTTTTTGCGTTCAGAGTTTTTTTTTTTTTTTTTAACTCTTTTTGTTTATTTTGGTGTCCAGCAACAGCCAACAATAAATGGTTTCATTTTTTCGTATTAGTAAAAGGCTCATCCCTTGAGTTTGGTTAGGTACTAATATAAGCGATACATTTTTACTTTAAAAGTATTGTAAATATTGTATTTCGTCCAAAATAATTTTTTCGTACAAATAATGCATGGTTGAATTCAATATAAATAATAATAATAATAACAAAAAACAAGTCACGCACAAAATAAGACTCGATGCGCATACGCACCAATAGTCAACAGAAAACTGGTCGTAAAATGAAAATATTATTTTGCAGTATTATCAATAAATATCTATATTAAATAAATCGCCATTTATATCAACATATTTTTTGCTGGTCAACCATATTATCATCGAAATAACTAAATTGTCGTGTGCACGATTGCCTATACAGTATGTAGAACTCTTAAATTAGTAGTTAGCATAACTAAGGTGTATATTACAACTATGATAGATTATTATCGATACTGTTACTGAAATCCATTAAATCAATATTATAACTAGTAAGTGTATTAAGTATATTATAATAGAATTATACTTTTCGTCAGAAAACATATTAAGTTATATCATTGCTTGTAATATATCACTACCCTCATATTTCTATTTTATTGATACGATATTTAATAAATGTAATATCCAGTTGAGAGTTAAGAGCAAGAATACAATAGTAGTACTTGAATCGTCCTCAAATTAAATACATTTTCGTAATACAGATATTATGACGTATATTATTTATTATTAACATTAATATAAATAATTTTAAGAATTTAAATAATTTAAAAATTATCATCAATTAAATAAAGATTAATATTATAACCATCGAGCAGCATCAATTTTGTTTACATTTTTAGTTTAGACTATTAAATTTATATCTACCTACTGATTTAATTACACATTAAAACTTATTCAATATGAGTCAATTTTTATATTTGCTGTTTTATTGTTAAACATGTATAAAAGAAATTAATAAATAAAGAACAAACATAAATTAATACGAGAACCCCAAAATCTTACAGCGAATTACGTTAAAAACTTGATGTACTTCCATTAAGATTAACAACTACTTGTTCAACAGGAGATGAATTATAAGATCGTAAAATCTTAAATCACTATTGTTGTTTTAAATCACTAGAACTACGTATTACTATTGTACAGTATGAATTATTAGTGTTTTAAATTCAATTTAATATTTCATAATATCCATTATAAAACAGTTAACGTAAAATAATATATTACAATCGTTATGCAATATTAATTCAACAGATATATTATGTTCTGTATTTACAGTTTTAATTGAATCGAAGTTTTACTATCTATAAAGCCATCTATTATTCAAAAACAATTAATATTGTATACTTTAGAGTTTAGACATTAGACACATACAATAATATAACAACTAGAATATTTAATCAAATCATATTTTTATTTAGTTTTTTTGTTTAAATATATTTTCAAAAGTATAAAAAACCAACAATTTTGATAAATATGCTATATAGGAGTTGTTCTAAATACATTTTAAAACAATTTAAATATAACTTTATTATATAATTAGTTAGTTTATTTTTAGATAACTTTTTGTTATCGTACTATTATCATCCGAAAACTTATGATAGTTTATGATTTATGAAAGGTTTAAAACTGATTAGTATTTGATACTTGATGGAAAATTGACTAAGCCAGCTGTCATGTTTTTAAACAAAGGATAAACTGGTCACCACAACTGCTTTTTGTAAGCAAAACTTTGCTATCCCTCAAATCATTGTATATACGCCTTATTCTACGAATAAGTTAACTTATTATCAACTAAAATGTTAAAACTTGTAGAATTGTATGGAAAATGTAATCGTTTTAGATGTATTTGTACTTAAATTGGTTTTAAATTAAATTATAGTTATTTGGTATGAAAAATACTATCGTATCGTTTTTAATAATAAAATGTTGTACTACTGTATTATAGAACTATTGAAATGCATAAAAACATACATATACATGTCACATGTCCAATTAGATAAAACCGTTTTGAATATAAATTGTTTAATCAACTATAAATTATTATTTATAAAGGTTATGAAATTTCTGAATATGAATTTAAAAATATCAAAGTTGATCTTATTCTTACATACAAAACATATTAAAAAATACATAAATACAAACATTTTTAATAGGCGTTTGAGTTATAATTTTGATGAAATTCTTCAAAAAGCAAACTATTTTGTAGTAACAATTCATAAAAACTTTTCTTTTTATACCTAAGTTTTGAAAATTTAATACAACGTTTCTCATAAGTAATTCATACTTAAACCATAGAATCTAAGAAATATTTAAAGACAATTATTTTTATTAACATTTCAAGTTCAAATTTAGACGAAATTATTTATTTTAAGATAAATAATGATGGTAATTATTTTTTTTATAGTTTAAAATCATTATTTGTGGAAATTTAAAACTTTTAAATGTACATTATATTATTATGAATTGTATTATACGCAATGGTATTTTTGATATATTTTAAGATATTAACTATTTATATTGTTTTATAGTATTTATAAAAAGTTGCTATTTCATTTTGAATAATTTAAGTTGATATTATATGGTAAAAATGTATATTAATTTCAATAATTATGTTAAAATTAGTACAATATTCTCAAAAAGAATTTTATCAACTTACCGTTGCATTAAAAGTAAAGTAAATGACTTTAAAAGCTATACCAACAAATATACGAAATTACCTTAATGATATAGTTTTTCAGACCATCACCGTTCAGAATCGTTTTTGATATTTCGTACATCATAATATATCATATCCAAATTAATACATCCATTCTAGTTTCCCGATTTACAACAGAGTGGTATCCACTTATTAACTTTTTTTTTAAGTGTTGAAAAGTCTCGTTTTGAAGTACAATACTACGTAGATTACATTATACCTTTTATTTATTTGTATGTAATGCAAATAAAATTATAACATTAAAAAGTTGCACGATGATCAAAATTAATTTTTAGATGCGGTGAAAGTTAATTTATTATTAGTTGTTTTTGGCTGAAATTACATATGCTCCGTCTCTTTATACTAAAATGTCAATTAATTATGTAGTTTTGAGTATATTATAAACAATATAACTTGGGTTAAATTATCCTGTTAATTACGCGTTACTGACTTTAATCCCAATTTGAATCAAACTGTAGAATTTGTAAATAGGAATTGAAGTGAACCTAAAATACAATTAATATAATATTTAATGCATTATTTCAATGCATAAATATATTTGTATAGTTAAAAAATGGTGTACGTGAGAGTAGAAAATGCATACTCAGGAATAAGGAGTTTAAAAGGTAAAAAGATAATATATTTTTCCAATTTCCACTGAAAATTATTTTTTGCACTAACAGCGGAATATCACGTAAATAATAAGCATATTATTAATAACATTGTGACATCACACTGGATTGCTATAACTTGTATAAATACGAATAGAACTCCTAGTATTAGACAGAAGATAGTCACAGTGCTAAACTAACTATTTACCCTTCTTATAACTTTATCACAACCAAATCTCCACGAGTACTTAATCATTTTCATTCGAATAACCTTTATACAGCATTCATCTATTTTTATTAGATTTCTTATTATCAAAGTAACTTATTGTAACTTATCCATACACCAAAATACAAGTTTTTTATTGAAAACTATCTATCTTTTCACAGCCATCTAAAGCCAACCAACAACGTGCTACGACGTTAAATAATTAATGTGGTAACAATTACAGTGATCAATAAAGAATAATTATCGAATCTATATCGAGTAATTATGAATAATATAACTATTATCTTACTATTTACACTCGTGATAAGAATTCTAACATATTATATAGTATAACATACATTATCCATTATATTCAAATTTTAATACTCGTTCTGATTCTGAATGCCCTTACATATGTATAAATTTCATGTGAATACCTACCTAGTTTCCAATCAGCTATATGCAATTATTAACATTATTTACCCATACAAGTATAATATTATTTGATAGTTTTAGATTATAATTTGTAATAAATAATAACACATTTAAATCATGAAATACATTTTATTAAGCACATCAATAAAACAATTCTGTTAAACCAGCATTACTGACGTCCAAAAATGAGATCAGAATTAGATTTTACCACTAGTTAAGAAGATTTATAATATGTTTTTATATAATTTATCTAATATTGTTTTTATAGCATTAAACTAGTATTATACGTACGTCATACTCCAGTACTCACCAATGATTAGTATTCACAAATCACAATAAATTCATAAATATATTATGTAATCATTCAATTTAAGTCAAAACTACAAAAATATTTATTAATTTAAAACTATTTAAGTGATGAGTTCTACCTATGTGTAAAACCTTTTATTCCATAAAATGTAATAGATTAAAATAGAAGGAGACACTATACTTTTTAAAAGAAAGAAATTATTCAGAAATAATGTATTTCAATTTTAAAATGTATATTACAAACAAGTGAACAACCTTTGATATAAGGTTAATACACCAAGTTTCATTGATGCATAAAACTAATTTTGAATTCATTATTAAATTTATAAAAATATATAGTATATATTATAATATGATATACGTATATTCAAGAATAATTCATAGAAATCTTAATAAAACAATAAATTATATTGAAAATATTCTTTCTTAAATATTCCTTTCTCCACGTATATTCATTGTTCTCAATTGGTAGCAACTAAATTTAATAAATCAAAATTTCAACTGAGTATTTAAATGTTATAATGCTAGTCATAAAATTAAACAGTTACAATTATAGACTGTGTATTAAATGTTAACTCTCACTATTTTTTTGTTATCGTATATATGTAAGCCGAAAAAAAAAAATAATAGCTTTTTTAAGATTGAATTTCTTTTGAAAAATTATACACCTAAGAAACACTGTATTATATTAATACTTTATATTATAAAGTGACATCGATTTGATCATATTTTAATTTAATATGAATCAATCAAATTCTATAATTTGATTAATATTAATAATATCAGTTAAATTAATCTGCAAACATTATAGTTTTTAAATTATATTGATATAATATTAATATGTTTCTACTTGTTTATGACATTTAATACAGTTAGGTTAATTTTTGCCTTTAGAACATTTAAATTTAGTGTTTGACATTCACACAAAAACTATTTTTTTTTTTAATCCAATTAAATTGTGTTACTATTCACTATTCATAACCAGTTATTTGTTTTAGAAAGTTTTAACACTACTAAACAAATAGGTACACAAGTAATCAAACTTTACCGAAAAATCTTTGAATTTTCCATTCAAATTTCTTAACAAAACTCTTTCAAAATTTAAAAAAATTAAATAAGATTTATTTTTATTATATCATTCAAATGTTGATTTATTCAAATTTTAAAACGTAAACATCTTATAACCTTTTTTTTTTTTTTTTTTTTTTGAATAAATTATCAGAATATTTATTAATTATTTTTAAATCAAAATTTGAATTTCCACTTAGAATTGTCAAAAATCTAAATTCATACAAGATAAATAATAAGACATGCCAAAAATATTTCTGGCTACCAAATGACTTGTCTAAGTCTTCACCATAATATTTCATGATAATTTTGTCAGATTCAGCGTGACGTGTGAGAAAAACATGCGTTTGATATACTTGTATATTGAAAACAACCATTCATCTTAGCCAAGTACATTATATTTACAGGTCTACATACATCTTCCCATAAAGGTTGCCTACCACTTGGAGTTCCTATAGAACTTAGACGAATATACAAAAATAATCATTATACTCTACTGAGAAACTCCTTAAATAACAATCAAATGACGTGCAATTAACGTCTTCACGTGAGTCATATCCCAATGTCATAGCTATGAATTTTTTGATGGTACCACATTTCAGTATCTTAAAAATTTTTTTAGAAATTTTTCTTTTTTTGTAAAAAAAAAAAAAATAACATATTGCCAGTACTCTAGTATTTTCTTAATTTAATTTTTCTTAAATATTATTAAATTTAGTTGTTTAATGTATATTTATATGAACTATTAATTACTATAAAAATGTGTACTATTATTTAAATGTATTTATCTAAATGATTTGGATTTAAAGGTAATAAAAACAATAGAAAAAAACACACTTTATCGTGAAAAAGACCAAAAAAATAAATTATTGACAAATAATTTTAAATTTACCCGACATATTTTTACCTAAAGAAAATATAAATACTTAGATAAATGATAAATTAACTTTATCGAATACCTTTATTACAGCGAAATAAAAGTATAGTATTATAGCATATTATTAAATTTGATATTAATGCGAATCTTTAATTATTTATTTTTTTTTTAAATTATGTATATATGTATAGTTTTCATTTTGCTATTGAATTGTTATAAATCCAATGTTCGATTTTATGGATTTTCATCACGAATACAATAGAAAAATTGAATTATACTTGTAATTTATTGAAACATATTAAATTAAAAATAGTTTTAGAGTTGTTTAACTATTTGTATTATATTTAATCTTTATTAAACTAAAATGTATTATAGTAAAATGTTCTTCATTACAATCTACAGGTATACATTTTATTTAATTAAATAGTTTTTCTTTATTGGTCAAACCTTTATTTAAATTACTTTTTAAATATTATACTGGTGCAATGGTTTTTTATTTTATTAAAATCTTCAATTAGGTATTTTTATTTTTTTAAATATAAAAAGACATAATAAGTAAAAATTACATTGTTATTTCTAAATTGTCTGTTACTTTCTATAACAATATTAATAATGCGATATTTGCATAATATATAGATAATAAAAATTGATTATCATTTTTTTTTTTTTTTTTTTTTTTTTTTTAATCAGCTATTTATTCCTATTACATTTTATTTTAAACATACTTCAAAGTATTAATAAAAATACGATATTTTTTAAATTAATACATGATTTCACAAGTTTGAATTTGCAGTTTAATTATTAAGACAATAATAATAGTTTCAGATAAACATTTTAGTAGGGTTAATACTTACAGGGCCGTAGAGAGAAAAGTTCAGGTCTGGGAGGAAAATGCTTAAGGGCCCCTATTAGTGGTGGTTTCAGGAGCCACGGTCACCCTCCTTTCCGCAACCTCTCACAAGACCAAATAAATTTCAAATATTTATACTTTTTCTATTTCAAGTAGCAAAGTAAAAGCACAAATTTGTAAACAATATTAGTTTTTTAATTAAATTGCTTTTTAAATAATTTTACATCTTTTATATGTATTCATACATTACATATTATTAGTTATCTTTTTCCGGGCCCTTTAAAACGTTCGGGCCCGGGAGGAATCCTACCTTTCCCCCCCCCCCCCCCCCTAAAGACAGGCCTGAATACTTACCTTTATATTTTATTTATTTGATTAAATATTCGTACTAAAAAAAGTCGTGGCTTTACTAAGAAATATTGAATATTTATAGTCTTTTGTAGACATGAGTCTTACAATAATATTCAAACTTAATACTTAAATTTGAATGTATAGTAATTATTTTTCTAAGACAATATTTAAAAATGTAATTAAAACATTAATTATTTTGAAATGAACAAATGTTTTTGAATATAATACAATAATTAGTTCCAAATTTATTTGAAACTTATGGCATTTTTGAAACATAAAATTTTAATATACAATTTAAATGGTGACCAGTTAGTAAAATTGTAACAACTATAGATTTGTTAATTATAATATACATTAAGTTTAGTAGCAATTTATTATTTTAATTACATTTTCATTTTACATCACAATAAGTACTTTTAATAGAAGTCAAGTTATTTAATAATATAATTTCACGTTTATTAAGTTCATAAATGCATGCACCTTTATCAATTTAAGAAAAATATTTTATTTATATTTTATTTAAACATATGAAGCATAAGAAGTAAAAAAACTTAAATTTGTGTTTCAAGTATAATAATTGAAAGTTATTGTCAAATTTTACTTTTATAAATATGATCTAAAAAAAATTGCAAGGCTCATAGCTTTTTTATGGTTATAATTGAATGTATCCTAACTCTGTTTTCGTTAATAATAAGTTGAATAAAAGTTCAATCAGTGTAACATATCATGAACATAATATTATGTGAAATATAATTATATAATATTTATAAATATAACTGTGCACAGAATGGATAACACCAGTGGTTTTCTTCGTAAATATATATATATATATATATATATATATATATATATATATTTTATATTAAACTTATTAATATAATATTGCATGTATGATTTATAGCTATGAACATTTTGAAAAAAACACATGTATTTAATGTATCTATCTATTAAGGTATATTAATAAATTTCCATTAGAAATGATGTATAGTTTCAATACATTGTATGATACAGAACTTGTCTTAATATATTACACTAGCTTATGTTTTATAAAATATTATGACACATTTTCGTCAAATTTGATGACTATGGACTGTATTATTCAATGGTTCTGTATGATGTATAATATGGTGGTCTAGTTTTGGTGATATCTAATATAATTATTAAAACATTTATTGACACGGAAAAAAACATGATAAATATTAAATATCATGTATAAATATGTTTTATTATATATTTATTTATATAATAAACCCATAATAAATAACGTACAAGTATAGAATAAAGTTTGATTTCGTTTAAAAAAATAATAATATAATATTATTTATGAAATAGAAATTACTTTTTCGTCGTTGTTACTTTTTTTGGAATAACGAATAATACTAATATTAATATTATTATTATTTATTAACTATAAATAGTTATAAATACTATTAAATAAATGTACTATTCACCTTTGAATAGTACTTCTAAATAAAACTATTTGTTATAATTTTATGAAATAATATAGAACAGCTATTGTTAAAGTTAAATATCAAATAAAGTTAGTAAATATATTTTATAAATGTAATAATAATGAATACTTAGAAGTTTAATTTAATTTTAGACAATTAATTGAATTAAAATTTACATTTCTATTCTAGAAGATAACATATTACCTTCTTAATTTGGTTAGGGGAGGATATTTGCCAAATACTAGTCCGATTGCAAATACTAAATATGCACATAATATTCTTGCAACTAAGATTTGTTGTGAATTTATACTTGAAATGTTAGTTTCATGATAAAATTTTTATGGTGCTTGATACCATGGATTATTTTATACATATGCACATAAAATATAATCTTATTATTCACTTGTATCTAAAAATTATATTTAATATTTACAATAAGTAATTATAAAATGTTAATATAGTTTTTGAAACATACGTTTTAAATATTTTTGTTATATGGTTTATAAAATAAAACACACACACACACATATATATATATATATATATATATATAGTCATAAACATATTTTTAAAAAATATGAAAAAGGTAACTTTCTGGTAACTAACTTAAGATTGTATTTTATATTTATGTTAGTTACCTATGGTCTATGAAGAAAAAAAAAATCATAAAATAAAATAAAATCTATCTAGATTTCTTATGATTATTTATATATTTTTAATCAATACATAAACATAAAAAGTAATAACGAACAGTATTATTATTATCATACGTTTACTAAAGATACTTTCTTATACCTAATAATAGTATATTATGAATATGAATTATGCATATGGCGTATAAAATATATAAACATAAACATAAGCATATATTAGTATATATATATAACTTCAATATATAGATTATATTCTATAAATAATAGCTACGTGTTATAACGTTATCGTAGTATCCTTAATTATAGTTAAGATAACAAACAAATCATAATTAACAAGAAACGTGTTAATTTTCCTGGATCTTAACGTAAATTATATTATAATTAGTCATTATGTGCGTTAATATTTTATTGTCCGTATAATAATATCACTGTTTTCATCTGATAATACAAGACTAAAATTATAACGATCTATGTTTAAAAATTGTCGATAACCGATCACTATTTTCAAACTTTCGTCGAATTACAGAGGATTTGACTATGAGAGAGCAAATAGACATAAATCTAGAGTAGAAAATTCACATTTTAGTTATTTATTTTTCATACCTAATCAGTAAGAAACCCAAGACTTTTGTTTAATATATTATATAAAGCACCTTTTACAATTAAACATTTAATTATTATCAATTGTCCAAAAAATGTTTTTAACAGATCACATCATCTATCAATAGTCAAACAACCAATAAAGGTTTTAATCAACATGATGCTAATAATATCTAACACTTAAATAGCCTAATACTTTATGCTATTAAAACCTATATTCAAACTTCTAATATAAATTTTAAAAAATACCTGTAATGGTTTTTATTCTTCAAATTTTCATATTTGGGAAATTAAATGGTAACCTTTTACAAGAATTCCAGCTAGTTTTATACATACTATACTAACATATTATCCAAAAGAACAACTTATCTAATTTTAAAGTATATTGAAAAATTTACACCTCACAATTTTCTCGATTTTTCACATAATGTTTTATTGTTGCTCCTTGTACAAAGTATTTTTGTGTATTATTAAATGTTATACATTGTGATATAGTCTTAGTGGTTTATATTATTTATTACATATTATTTTACATTCTCTTAACAAATAATTTAGATATATATCACAAACAAAAAACTACGATAAATAAATTTCATATAAAGATTACATTATATATTATATATATATATATATATATACTTCACTTCGACTTTGACTCATCAACCTTACACATATAACTGCAAAACTGAAACCTACGAAGACTCAAGACGACTGCAGCTTAATTACCATCCTGCTCAACGATTAATCGCAAACTATCGATATCCATAACTGCTTGGTTTGTCACAAGGGGCAGTCATTTAAAACCGTATATTCATATAGTTGCTTACATGCCGATGTTTCATAGTTGCTCATTCTTGTCATCAGTGGCATATAAACCATGTATTCATGATTGTCTATACTGACTACAAGAGGAAGAGCTTCAATCTAGGGGCCAAAGTATCACTCAGCTACGGTGGCCAACCACGCGAAGAATGAAAAAAAAAATGGTCTTATCAGAGCCATAAATACGTGATCGACCCGGCAAACCTACTTAGATGTTCGTCTCCGGGACTTCGCACTTCACCAATGCCGTGCGGGCATAAGGAGAACGACGGTTTTATCCCAGTATTATAAAGCAAAACACGAGTATTTCCCGAATATTTTAAACAATAGGTTAGGCTCTCAGAACTATCCACCGCACCAATTACCTGCTGAGGCATCTGCTTAATCCTTTTATTCCTCTACTGTGTATTTAATTTAAAAAAATCACAATAATAGAAAACACAATACTGCAAACCTCAATTTTTTTGTTATTAGAAACGCTGATATGATAAAAGGCACATTCATGCTCGAATGTTAAACATTAATTAATACCGTAGAAACAACCAGAAAATGGTTTTACATCTGTATAATTTTAATGTTCAGCACATACACACATAATAACCTTTCCAGTGACTAATATTATTACAATCTCCTAATTACTTTCTACGCAATAAATTGAAACGTAAACTTCAGCTACCCACATTGATTACGTCGTCACAACTTGTTAATGTTTGTGCGTTGTACATGCTGTGGCCTGTGACACTACACCTAAATTTCGTCGGATTGGTCTATGCATCGATGAATCATTATTATTATTTTAATCTGTTTGTTTTACATTTTAATTAATCCAATCATTATTCGTGGAATATTTAAGAACCATATTATTTTTTACCAAACTATGATGAAAGCTAAAATTGCATACAATTTAAAAACACTTGTGTTTATGCATGTTATAAGTTTAATAAATCATTTGTTTCGAATAAGGATATAAACAAGTGAATACACTTAGATTATGAAAAAAAAAAAGAAAATGCTTAGATAAAGTTATAAACACTAAATAATTAAACAATGTATAATTAATATGTACAAACTTGTCCATGTTATATTGAACATATTTAACTTGTTTTCAATCTTAAGATTGTTTAAAATATTTATATATGTATTATTCAGTATAGCTATTTAAAAATTAAATAGCCAAATCCTTTTTAGATATTGATAAATTTATATTTAATTTGTATAAGAGAATATAAATTCTTATTATTTATTTTTTCTGGGAACTTTTTCATTTGGTGCAATAACTCAATATTTTTAATAATACTTCAAGTTTTTATAAGTAAAATATAGTTAATATAACCTAATATTACCTCAATGAATTTATTATTCGATGTCGTCATTGATAATTCTTATTATTCTAAATAATACGAATTAAATAAAAAATAATCACATTAATATATTTAAATGTGCATATTAATATTTTCCCAAATCTGCTATTGTTTCTGTAATCGAGAATGTCCAAAACCTTAGTATCTAATATTATAAAGCTTATATTTCTATGGATAGCTGAAAAGAATATTTTTTCATAGCACATATGAAAATTAAAAAAAAATTAATGAAATATATATAAAATTGTTGTTGAATATTCAAGTATAATATGATATATTATAATAACAATTGGCAATTATATATCATAAAATTATAATCAATGTTTACATTAAAATCAAATAAGCACATTTTTAAATACATATATTTTGTAAATATTACAAATAACTGTTTCTGAATACTGCACTGCATATTTTATATTATTAGATTGATATGAAAATATCTATTGTATATAACGTTTTACAGAGCGATTGATTAAAGTAAAAGCAACATAACAGAACTATAAACTCAAAAATATATTTTATCTCGTTAAGGTTTCATTAAGTTAATTTCATTATCTCTAGTTTATATCTAACATTGTTACTACCACTTCAACAATGTTTTCTAGTTGGTATACTCGTCAAAATTAATTTAATTGACTATTTTAGTGTCGAGTAAACCGAATAATCACAAATTATGTCATGTAAAGCGTTCAGAGATATATTTTTGAATGAATATCACGCATTGTGTTTGAGAGGAAGAAATTAGAGTAACTTGGCATTCACCACCCGGAAAATCGGCTTGTGAAAATTTTGTCTGTAATTGAAACGCCTGTCCTAAACCGTTGACACATGTTACTGTGTAATTAAGACCTCCGGGAAACTTACCACTTATAATAATTGAATAATTTTACAGTTAATATTTTTGTAAGAAGATGAGTAACAAAATAACATGAATGTTAGTCGGTAATAACAGAGAATTTGTAGCTTTTCTTAGCTATTTTAAATTTTATACAAGTGTTCGTTGATACTTTTCTCTACTCTAAATATATACCATTGTGTCACAAATAATATTTATTTATCCTAATGATTAATTTTAAACCAATAAAAAGGGATATTAATCAAGTGGAAGTTATATATTTAAAAATTAAACTAGAATTTATTGTAGGAGACAATTAGTAAAATGTATTTATTTTTTTTTTATTTTTAATCTGGAATTTGTACAATCTATACATAAAAAAATAATTACAATAAGCATAACGGATATTTTTCTTAATTTAAATAAATGCTCAGTGACTTGAGTAATTTGTGGAAGAACTAACCTGTAAAAGCACTTTGATAACATTTTATTTGATCGAAAATTAGGATGTGTTTTATAATAAATAAAATCAATTTCAATTTTCGAGAATCTTAGTAATAAAATAATAATATTAAAAAAAAAAAAAAAAAAAAAACAATAGTATTAAAAGATAAATTAAACTAAAAACTTATCTATTTGATTATTTAATATATATAAAAAAAAAAAAAAAAAAAATATTATAACAAGAAAATATGGCATAATATAAATAATTCTAAAATAAAATAAACTTTACACAAGGTATATTATTTTCTGTAGACTATTATAATGGTACTTATATAAGGTCTAATTGAAAAATTATTTATTTTTTTTTAATTGCATTTATCATTTCATCCAAAAATAATGAATTATTTTATATTGAAGAACGAGATTTAACAAAAATATTTTTAAACTCACTATTGGTATAGATATCTCACGAATATTAAATTTGCTAATTGAATGCGACAGGTTAAAATAGGTTTCATTACACTATATTTTTTAGTTAGTTAATATTTTTTTGATAGGTAACTGATATTACATTAGTATTATACATTTTTGTTTCAAACTGTATAAAAATAAGTTTCAATGATAAGTAAAGTTTTTTTTTTTTATATATTAATAATAATACATAGTATAATTTATATTACAATAGCCTTTCCTTACCGTCATTTTCCATAGTTTCTGATTCTATCATATTTTCTTCAAATGAAATATTTTCCTCTTTCATTTCATCATATAAGTATTCAAAATCTAAATAGATAAACTCAGAACGTTTTTTGTGTTTATTATAAAATGCTACTCTACTCAGAAAATTTGTAATGTTCTGTGAGAAGTTACAATTTTGAACAGACATATATGCAATATTCCAATTTGTTTTCAACGATGTGTGTAACGCAATAGCAACTTCCAATGTTAATGGATTATTATCTATTTCTAAAGCACGTAATCCACGATCATATGCTAATGATTGAGCAATGTTTAAACCTCCAATTTCTGTTATATTACAATTACGAACTCGAAGTTTAGTAAAAGGTTCAACTCCTGATGCTAAGGCAGATGCTAAATATTTGGCACCAATGTCTTTTATATTGTTCATATCTAAAGAAATGTATTATATTTCATGCATATTAATATTCCTTATGATAGATTATAATATTAGGTAATTCGTTTTGCGTTAGTTTTTTGTTATTTTATTTATATGTTAAGCAACACAATTATTATACTTTTTTAGATATTAATAAATAACGCATTATAAAAGTATCATAATATATAAATATAAAATTTCAAATTTTTTCTTTTTATATAAAATAAAAAGAATATTTTTTAAAAAAGAATAAAATTAAAATAATTTAATATTTCTTTTTAAATACGTACTTAAATTTAATTCAATCGCCGGGTAGTTGTGATTTCGCCTCCATAACATTACAAATGATAATGATTCAACTCCATCTGGACCGATATGGTTACCGCATAAGTTCACCAGCTTTAACATTTTTGCAGTTTTTACAAAATTTGCTACTGATTTTCCACCAAGAGAACACAATTTACAAAACGAAAAGTTTATTTCTTCGAGACGATGGCACTCCATCATATATGGTAATAGCCTGTTAAATTTTTCCATATTGAATGCACTCTTAGTAATTGTCAGACTACTCAAGTGTTCCGATATTACTAAACCATGACCAAGCGTGTCCATGTCATTAATATTGAACCTGTACTGTTTAGATGTGTACATTGGTGGCTTAGTTGTTAAAATCCTGGAACCATAAACTAGGCTTAAAGTCTGTACGTTTTTTAAAATACCCAATACAAAACTCAAATCAATGTGAATTGGGTCCTTTGAATCATCGGTTGTTAATGTGTCCATCATCGAACTCTTAATACGAAGCTGTTGGCAATCTATCGAAGTTATATATGGGCTGCAGACCATCAATATTTCGGTAAGCTCCGTTTCATCAACGTAACCCGGTTCTAAGTTTTCAATAATATCTGATACATATTTGGTTAAATATATAATTTTCAAAGAATCTGTAACTGCAATGTTTTGTGTTGTTTTAATGGAGTCCGGCCATGTATGGTCGTGTCGTCGTCGCCAATACTCATTGCCCGGGACGTGGATGACTAAAGAAATCGGTAAACTAGTGCTCAGTATTTCAACGAGGTACTCAATGTCCATGTGAGTAATGCACTCAAATAAATGTTTGGGGTAAAGTTCAAAATGGTTGGCTATATTATCTAAGCAAAGTAATTTTAACGGTTTGGGCGTACAATCCGCCCAGCTAAAGTCCATAGAGTTAATAACGTGTTCAATCTCGTTCGATCGCAACCCACGGGGGACGATTTTATCTGATGGAATGAATTGGTGGAAAGTTGTTTTTGGTATTGAATGTGGAATCCACATGTTGGAACTGGTTATATTAAAATTAAAATACACGAAGACAACTGTTAGTTATTTAAAAGATAATAATGTTCTGGAGCAAAAAAAAAAAAATAAAAATATAAGTAAATTAGTAATAAACAAGATTGTCTCAGTTACCCAAGTTTTGGTTCTTATTTATGTTACCGTGGTTATAATAAGAAGTTTGTGTTAACTTAAAGAATATTAAAAAAAAAAAAAAAAAAATCCTAAATAACTAATAATTATTAGTTATTGTTTTTGAATTCTTTGATCGAATAAAAATAACGTAGTTAATCAAATAAGACATTATATCGTTATAGTCAGTCATTACTAAGAAAATTAATAAACCACTAATATTTTTAAGATATAAAAAAATGCTCATGGCAGAAGTATAATAATAATCAATACAATTATTAGCTCCAAATAATGTAATATTATATCATAATATATTATCTCAGTTAAGCTATGAATTATGAATGTCGTCGATTTTATAATAAAATGTAGCTATATGACTAAACTCATTGAATGATGTTTCAATCTGTTCGCATAGTATAGTTTATATAAGGGTTTTTATTATGATGACGTCGCGAAAGGCACTATTAACTCTGGTTTCAAAAGTGTGATCACGATCCGGGGGTATTATTCGAAGACGATAAGTGCAAAAAACGTGATTTGTGTGCCCGTTATGCGCGTGCAAGAAAAGTATATAAGTAATATAAGTGATTCGGACGAAATAAATAATTATCATCGTCGTCGACGACGTGGATATTATACTGAAATGTTTGCGAACGCGATTCCGTTCGGTAACACATGGCCATCCAATAATGTTCATCGAATTATAATAAAATTTAATATGTATTACGTGACTCGGATAAAAACTGAATGGGACCGGAAGTGGACGAACGTGGATGAAAAATTTGAGAATGACACCATGCATTAGCGCGTTTTTAACCATGTACCCGTGTATGCGGACAGTATATCCTATTCAATACCCACACCGTAATGGTAACTGTATAAATTTTCCCAGCTATCATTTCCATCGGTCTTCTCTATTTCGATCTAGAAACAGTCCTTTTTCAGTTGACACCGCCCAGAAAACGCATCCGCATACACGTTGCGCGGGTTCATCCGGTCCAATAACTAATGGACAAACGACTTTTCGTGTCAGCTTTCCTGCACGAGCGGACGCGCCCCTAGACAGATTTACTGGGCCGTTACTTTGGAGACAAACAAAATCGTCACCGAGTGGCCTGGTAGACGAGGAGGAAGCGCGTCCGCAGATGGAATTTAAATGGAACTGGAACGACTGAATACGGTCAAAATCAGATGAGGGAAGTGAAATAGAATAGATTGAGAGAGAAAGTGTGAGAGAGATGAAGAGGTAAGAAGGGCGTTTTGAGAGGGTAGGATGATACGAAGAGGATTTGACAATGAGAGTACAGACTTAATGCGGTCGATAAGTAAATGGAAAAAAAAGAATTTTTTATCAATTTATATCGAGTATTGAATTGTGCGTAAGTGTGTTCATTGTACGATTTTATTGTTATTTTTTTTTTTTGTTTTTGTCACCAAATAGGATCACTTTGCAGACTCTAAAAGCAGCTTACTTTGAATCTGTTGCGCGTCCCTTGATAGCAATCATCACTAGTGAACAAGTAATAATCGTTTTCACTAAACGGATATAATACTAGGTACACTCATTTTCAAATGGAACAATCAGTATTTATAATGTTCATGAGAGATAATTGCGTATATTTTCTTTTTATGTATATTTAAGTCAACATTTCATATCTTTAAGATTGTTGATAAGTATTACAGTGACGTATAATTATTATTATTATTTTTTTTTTTTTTTTAGATCAAAATTACACAATATTATCACTGATGGATAGGAAACCATGAATTAATTTAGATGTATAAAATACTTAAATATTCCAATGATGAATAAAAGATTTTTTACAATTTTTTGTACCTGATTTTAATTTCTATTTTTTCCATCAAAGATTTAATTTATTTTATGATTGGCTATTTAACATGTTAATAAACTTAAAAATATTTATTTTCATCCTGTAGACGATTCATAAATTAATAATTAATAACAACTATAAGCAAGGTATTTTAAAAATGTTAAAATTATAATAACTGTGTACACTATAAATTAAATTCCTAATTTTATTTAGAATAGGTAAGGTTAATTATCATAAAAATTCAAAAAGACGAGAATATTAAATATTAAATAATTTAATACAGAAAAAAAAAAAGAAAATGGTTAAAATAATTTAAAAATTTAAAATTAGTATTTCATAAAAATAATAAACCAATGTATGATGTTAAAACTCTTTACATTGATATTATTGTAATATTTTTTAATATTTCTTAAACTAACTTTGGTAATATTAAAAATACATGTGATTAATTTATTTATATAAATACAAAACTTGGAATATAAAAATTCGGTGGTAATTGATTATTATTAAATTATATCGTTGCTTCGTTGTTTATATAATTTATATGATATTAAAAATAATAAAATTTAATTAATTTAATAGGTTATAGACAGACTTGTCACAGATCTGAACTACTTAGTGAACATTTATAGAGTTATAAATTCGTAATAATAACAATCACAAAAAAATATCCTTCAATACACACTGATATCGTAAAAACGGAGACGTAAACTATTTTATTAAAAATTGCATGACTGGCATTTATATCGTTTGTTATTTGAAATAACAGATTCAATAAAATCAACCTTCATGATTAAAATAAAACAGATAACAAGTATATTTTTATTGTAAAATATGAATGCATTATAAATATTTATTTTCAATTTGTATTAAACTTAAGTTATGAATAAATTATCATAGTTTACTATGTACAATATACGCGTATTCATATATTATATGACATTTTTTTTTCTAATTTCCTTCACTGATTTCTTGGATAATTGTTGTTGAAGCTGAGTATTGAATAATAGTTATTAAAACGTATATATATATATATAAAATTCGAAAATCTTAATTATACCAATCGTTAAAAACAATATCAGCATACTAAACAAATTAAATTTTATTTTTCCTGTTATCTTGTGAGTACAATAATAATTTTATTATGACTTGATACATATCAAGCAGCTTAACCTCAACAAACATAGCCAATAGCAATATAATGATTACATTTTATGAAAGTTGAAATATAATAAATATTTAAAACTTGTTTATTTACACTTAGTATAAAATGTATATCAATTAATAATAATATTTTTAAATATCAATAAGATTATACTCATAATATATTATATGACTATAGTTAAATTGTATTAAGGGATTAGGAGTATTTTTTTCTGCGAAAGGTTATCTATCGTTTTTAATGGAATATTATTTCTTGTTGGGTAATTGTGTATAAGTGTCAAATTTTCTTTGGGAGTAACTCATTACCATATATATTGTATTCAATGTGTTTTCAATTTTGAATCAATGTAGGTGAATTTAAAATCATATTATTAATAAAATTATCAATTTAATAACTTAAGTGTATAATAAAAATATACTTAATTTATACCATCATGTAAATATGTATTATTATTCCTAATTATTCAATTAATATGCTACAACATTATAGTGTATTATTAATGTATATTATCTAACAATATCTGATATTATATAATAGTCGTATTAGTTCATCAAAATACTCCAGAACATAGCTTTGTTTAAGCCGTTTAAGAAAAAAATGTAAGATAAGAAAGCGGCATCGAAATGTAGAATTATTTGTTGAAAACTGAGTTAATATCCGTCTAAATACACATACTGTTTGAGCACACGTATAATTACGAAAAATTAATTTTATCTAATTATCATATTAAAGTTATATCAGTATATTAACCACAACAGTACTTATGTCGTTATGTTTAAAGATAATTCATTCTAACAGAATTTTTAGAAATCTAATAGGTAAATTATAACTGAAACATAGTTTTAAATTTCTAAAAGAATAGTTTAAAATATAATGAAAATAAATAACAATCATAATTATTAAATAATATTTTTTTTTAAATTATTTTTAATATGTAATATTGATTATTAAATTATTATCAAAATATAAAAATTAAATATATATATATGTATTAGAGTTTAATAAGTGTGTTAAAATTGGTTTACTTTAATTCAACAATTATTTGGAAGAGTTTTCTAATCAAAAGTTTTAAATTAAAACAACATAAAATACTCATTAATTTTCAAAAAATGTATAAAGTGCAGTTTAACAAATATTTCAAATATAGCATATTTTACATATCATTTTTAAAATATGTTTCAAAAAAAGTGTAATAATGTAATATATTTAATCTTAATTAAGATAATGTATAAAATTAAACTCAAAATGAAATGAGGTTGTACCTACAATACTTACTAGTAACATAAGTAAACATAGTATCATTCGTTGTATTTTGTTTATATAATTGTTTTTGTTGCACGGTAATATAATTTTAGACATTATAAATAACATAAAGAAGAGAAGAATAATAACACTAAAAGAAAAATCTGTAATAAAAAGGATACTATGTCGTATAAATACTTATACTTTATGTATTCGAATGTTTACGATCCGTGTGACAACGGTATAAAATCATCATAAAAGTCTAATATACGTTATTAAACAAAAAAAAAAAAAAATAAATATGTATTTTATTTTTGTCCTATTTTATACTTAATTAAAATTTTTGAATATTTTATTTAAAAACAGAAGATAGAATCAGAATATGCATTATAACGGTTATATTTTCTCGGTATTAAACAACATCTGCCCTTTTATTGTTTATCTGTATCAATTAGTTTATTTTTAAAAGTTTATTTTGTATTTCAAAAGACGTAATAACAATTTCTGAAAATATAAAATAACAATAAACATTTACAGGTTTAATATTGTAAATGATTGTTTCGGTAGTCAAAATTGTTATTTTTATTTAGTCATTTAAATTAATTTTTAATTGATTTTTAATTTTTGATAAAATACAATTTCTGTACATTATCAGTATTTTAATAATTTATTGATTAATTTTAATATTTAATTTTGATTTTTAGTGTTATCCATTAAAGTAATATTACAGAAAAAAATAGATTTATACGACAAAATTAATTATCTAACCATATATCTTCTTAACATTTATTTTTTTTGTCTACTTTAAAAGTTTATGAGTTCATACTTTGGCTATAATACATATTAAGTTAATACAATTTAAAAATTAATTATTAAAATTTTAAATGTAAATAGAAAATGTCACATTATTTAATTTTTTTTAAGTACTAAAACTTAACAGAATAACAGAATTATAAGGAAAAAAAATATATATTCATATATTTAACTTATTATTTGCCAAATAATTAAACAAAAAAAAAAAAAAAAATGTAAGACATGTCTTGATTACATAAACAACATTTATAGTAGCTCATTAGTAAATATATTATTAAGATGATTAATAAAATAATTACGTTTGTTTTAAATTTAATTTGATTTCATTTAATCTCATGTATAAATTAGACAATGGTATCAAATTTATTTAAAAAAAAAGGATATTTTTTTCTAATAAGTAGCTTTAAAGAGCATTTAGAAGAATCCTACTGACAATTTTGCAATGTTTTTAAAATAAAATGTAATAGAACAATTAAACTATTACACTTAATACACATAAAATAAACACATGATTTACATTTATTTTTATTTAAATATATCAAAAAAAAAAAAAAAAAACTAGAACTAAAAATTATAAAATATGTTAACCATTTAAGACACCATTACTAAAGTTTAAATGTATAAACAGAACCTATAATAACTGATTTTACCTTAAAAGAAAACCTGAGTGTTTTTACCATAATATAATTTTAGGTTCTTACATCTTTCTCTCTCTCTCTCTACAATATTCAATATAATGATTGGTTTACAACAATTACTATACTTCTCTGTATCGTTACATAATTGTTTATTAATTCAACAACTTTAAATACGAAATACTTTTTTATGTAGAAAGGACTTTTTATAAACAATGTGTGTATATACAATTTTATATGGTATATATAAATATAATACAATTAAGTTCCAAACAATTAATTTGTATAAACAATAAATATTTAAAATAAAATATATTTTAAGTACATATTAACTTAAACAAAAAGTAATTACACTACATTACATCTGAGGATTAAGTTTCAAAATCGCAACAATTGTTTTATAAAATAAATGTTTTAGAACCTCCCCAAGGAATACTTATAATATAAAATTTCCCATCTGTAAATCGCAAATAGTAAAAACTTTTAGTCTGTATTGTCGAAAAAAAAACATACACACAAACAAAAATACATAAATAAATAATATCTCACGGGAAGAATAATTTACGTATAAATGTGGTTTGATATTGATTTTGTAAAAATTATGTTTTTATTTTGGTTGGAAGAGTAAAATATTCAAAAAGGTTGATAAACCACTGGCAAGATTAAAATATAATTTGATGTATTATAAAATAGAATTTAAATTCGACAATTATTATTATTATTGGTATATACATTTTGTATATTATATTAAATTTGTATATATATATATATCTGTACAATATTAATTATACTCTGATATTAATTAAGTTGTTTTTTTTTTTTTTTTTAGTAATTAAATATTTGCTTGATGTTATAACATAAAATACGTTGTTATATAATAGCAATTATAATTATGTAAGAGATGTATTTTAATATACAAACAATTTCAATTGAACGAAAATATTTTGTCACAAATTGTTTTATGTACCTATAATAACTGTTTGTTAACTATTTTGACTTAAATAAATTTGTCTTAGGACCAGCAGTGTTGACACACAACGTATAAGAATGGTGGTGACATATGGTTGCCAATCCCATGGACATCATCAAAAGTTTATTGCATTATTGATACTGTGCTTTTTGGATTGCGGTCAAGGTGATGGTAAAGGTAAGTTTGTTTTTTTTTAACCTCCTACTATAGTTTTATTTGCAAATCGTGTGTTCTGAAACTGTTTTTCTTATACTCTAACCACCCAATTTCACCATCATCACTAAATTGGTCTGATTTAATAGCACCATGTTTCATATACGCAATACCTACGTCATATTGTTCCAAATTGCCAAAGTTTCACAATCAAGAAAGTCCTTAATATCCTTACCCATCCTTCTAATTATAATGGGAGCTCTAATGGCACCAGTGTTGATACGGATAACCTAAATTTTACATTGTAATAATATGATATCATAGCGTATACGATTATTTTTATTCTAATTATGTATAATCAAATTTCTAAGTTAACATATCAAAAAAAAAAAAAAAAAATTAAATATTTTAGATTACAAAAAATTTTTTATTTAAAAAAATCAAATCTAGCTATTATAATATTAGCATCATTAGCATTATGCTATAAACTGACGTTTTTTTTTAACGGACCTAAATAAAATCTACATTTAGCGACTATTCTATAAATGTTAATAGTATTATTCAAAATTGGCGATGTTCATAGATCATACAATATAATATTTGAATATATATTTATAATCGTGAACGTTTTGGACAACATAGCTCTTTAATGAAATACGCGGAAATTGTGAATTTTACAAACACAAACGTATACCAACAATGGTGTATTATATGCATTGATAAAATGTTTAGGAAAACAAAATAACAATATAGTATATTATGACAATAAATATTTTAACAACGAAACACGAGTACAATACTAATCAATGAATATACACCCAATATGCATAATAACTTTTTTATTTATATACATATTTTATTCACATGGTGTTTTCTTCATGCAATGTTTTATTGTCTTTATTTAATCCTAATACAAATCTAATATGTAAATTTATATATATAATAACGGGAATACTTATCCACCTAAATATTATAATACACATATCCTTTTCATTCTAAAAAAGGTTACGATATAGATTATGTTTTTCATTTGAATACCTTACTGATAATAATTAATTTAAAAATAAAATCTAACAAGAAATAACATTTAAAATTTGTTTGTAAAATATACCACCACCGTTATGTAATAACATACAATAAATATATAAAATAACAAAATAATTAGCAATCATTTTTATTATGTTCATCTTTTGAACATTAAAATATATCTTAGAATATGGTTTAATAATAACAGTTTTAAGTTAAACATTTAATTTATATATATAGGTACATATATTATTATAGTATCAAAAAAACTAAAAGATGCTGATATTCTTATCTTTAGTTATAGGAAATAATTATCGTAAGCTTGGGTTACGTAAATATACAATTTATTGTGTTTTTGGATTGATTGTTTTATTTTATATTTTAAGATTAAGACAAATCATTGTATGATAAAATTTACATTCATAAAATTTATATTTTATTTTTAAAAACTATCATGACATTAAATTCAAAAAAATATAAAAATTCATTATTTTTGATACAATTTTGTACAATTGTTACAATCTAACTACAATAATCATAAAAAATCAATTATGTGTGTCTTATTTTAAAATGTATTTCACTTGATAGATATTAGCTTTAATTTCTTAATTATAGTTTGGATTTTTTTTTAAATATTTATTGATAATAATTATAATATACGAAAACAAAAATTCACTTATAATTATTATTTTTTTAATAATATGGATATTTTAAATATTAAACTAAATTTATTGTCAGTTATATAATCATTATAAATAAATACCAATATTCTATATTAGATATTTTTTATAATTTATAATTTAATTATTTCTAATAAATAAATTATGAGATTTTTAAATATAAAAAGAGTATTTTACTCAATTTTTCGAAAATGTACAGATTAAATGAATATACTCGTCTATTTTTATTATTATTATTATTATTTTTTTTTTTAATTGTTGAGTTTTATTAGACTATACGTATATCTATAAATGATATGTCATACTAATCCAATTTGTTAGAAAATAAATTGTAGAAAAATCTGAAATAAATATAAGACAAAATGTATGGAGTGTAGATTACAAAACTTATCATAATAATCGTATAAGTAAATAATTATATATACAATTATGTACTCGAAAATTATTTAAAATCGTCTTGGAAATTAATGTTATATTTTAAATTATCCTTGGAGAATTCTGAAATAGTTCCGACAATAAATACTTAAATTGTGAATTAATAATACAAATAAACGATTAAAAAAAAAAATAAAACAAAAAACAGTTCTATCAAAATTATTGAATTTGAGCGTATAAAAAGTGAGTTTTTTCACAATTTTAAAAATAAACAAAACTATAGTAAAACTCAATAAAATTTTAAGTATGAACTATATTTTTCCAAGGAAAAAAAGAAAACTACACTATTAGAAGTGGAAAACAGTTTAGCAGTAACATCGTGTTTGCGCATCAACCTTGATCTTGTGCCTCATATAACTAACAGTTAGCGTCCATTCGTTAAAACCCCATGTATACCGAGTAGCTGCTTGGAGTACGGTGGTCAGAGTGTGAGAGGGATGGGAACAAGTTTTGATTTCCCACAGGTATAATAGTTGTGAAAGAGGTCGGATATGGTAGGTTGGAGGGCGAAAGCAGTGTACGGCGGCGTGTTGTTGGTAGGAAATAAAGGGGAAACTATTTTTACCAACAACCGTTATAATAATAATATAACAGTACTGAGGAGAGCGATTAGTGTGAGGAAATCGTAAAAGTGTATAGCGAATCGTTAGGAAACGGTTAAAGCGGAGGGGCGGAGGTTTTTTCTCAACGATGGCAGCCGCTATGAATCTATCCTATTGCGGAATCGGTGCGTTGGTTGAAAATATAAATAAATATAGTAAAGCGAGCACAGCACAGGGCGTGAGGTGTGACGATGACGGTCGAACTGCGGTGCGGTAAACGAGAAGCTTTTTGTATGGGCCGCGTGAGCGCTACTATTATACGTCATACACAATACTTTTGACAATGATGGAAGAGGTGCACTCGAACATAAATGTTTAACGTTCGCTGTTGTTACTGTTGTTGCAGATCGGAATAATTTACAAATATTTGTCCATCAAATCCGCTTTTATAGTCAACTTTTTGCTAAGTTCGGCACCACAATCAGCACCGCCAAATATTGTCCATAGTACGCTTTTCATTTTAAGTATAATGCGTCCCCGGGTTTTCACTGTTGAAATAAAAATCATGATTATTGAACTGTTATTGTTGTCCTGAAAACCTCCAGCCCGTGCGTTTAAACCACACAGTATTCGATCGAAATCATATACTGCCTCTAACAGGTACTACACATCGAGTACTGTATGGGAAATCATAAATAATGCCCATGGATCCATAATATAATTTTACATATTTATTTTATATCAGAGTAAACGATTAACGTACGAATTAAAAATCATTTTGATATGAACACTTATTTTTAAACAATAAATGATTAAAAAAAGATTTATACATCAATTATTAAAGTGACTCAATAATTATTGTTAATCAGAAAGTTATTAACCGAGTTATTTAATTTACCTGTAATAAATTTTGAAATATATTTTTGAGTAAGTAATTGAGTAGATTGAAAACAATGAATACTACTCAAGTTAATTATTAAAAGGTTATATATACAATATTATATAATATAATATAATATTTTATATTATATATGTACAATATCTGTACACGTCATATGATGATTTTATATTATTCTACAATATAACATAGTACACGCAATTTGATTAAAACAAAAAAATAAATAAATAAAAAAATAACAATACAATTTATATCGATAATTTTTAATTTTATTTATTATATTATAAAATTTAAAAACATTGTTGGCCATTATATTATATTATATATTTGTACAATAATAATTACTAAATAATTTTAACATATTACCCTTTAATTCATTTGATATTAATAAAATATCTATATTCTAAAAATGAAACCCATACTGATATAATAGTGAATTCTTCCGTGGTGAATTATACTTCGATGTATCTATATTAAATACTCAATATTATTATAGCATAAAACTTTCATTATATAAAATATAACTAATATTATAATGTTCGATTTTTTTATTGTTTATTAAAGTTTTATGAAAAATCTAAAAAAACTACATAAGTGTATATTTATAGTCAATACTTTGGAGTATATATCTTAAAATATTGTTCATAAATGTTTATTTTGACAAAAATGGTGTTATAAAATAAAACATTTATGTTTTAATGTTATTAAATACTTTTTAAATTTTAATTAAATACTTCAAATATTCAAGTGTTTATACAATATAAAATTACATTTTATGACATATCATAGAATCAATTGCTTCTAGACTAATTAATTGAATATATTCTCAATAATTTTATTATAAAAGTTTTTTTGTTTTATTTAGTTTGATGTTCTAGTAAAATACTTTCATAGTTGACTTATCTAATGTCATATTGGTTTATCAGTGAATGAGTCATCGATCGTATGATCGGTCAATTTATTATTCTGTTTCAGAAAGCACTGGTTCTTCCGGTGCACATGTCATATTATATGAGATAAATTCATCTGGTTCCGGTTCCGGAAATATAAATATCGGTTGATTCACGCGAAGAGTTTAGTATGAAATCTTTAACATCCATAGCTGTTGTAAACGGATCTGTACCTCTGTACTAGATAGCTGTTAAAGCATTTATTATAGTGAAAAATCGTTCTTAAAAACGAGTAAACCGTACCTACACCATATCACAATAACACGTGTCATTTTAAATTGTTATAAAATATTAGCGAACAGTTAAAAAGTGCTACAAGAACATAATACGCAACTGACACTATTAATTCTAGTTCAATACATTTTTGATATAGATTAGTATTAAAAACTTTACAAGGTATTTTCAGTCTTCACCATAGTTTGTACTTAATTTTTGATTATTTACATATGTTACCGATACTGTTTTATCTTAAACTATTAGGGCATGTGTTAATATATATATATATATATATAAAAATAAATAACATTTACCTAATAGACACGAATACGTTACTTGGAATGGAATGGGGATCAAAGTTTTACTTACACTTACTCCAAAATCCAAATTACATTTACTATTCACCACCCGTCTTAGCATAATATTGATTATGCATTGCATTTTTACGTAACACCCAGAATTAGTTACAGAAACACATAAAATGATAAGTAAACATTGATGTCAAAATTGCGTGATGTTAGTATATTTTGAGAGATTGCGTTATACGACTTATACCGGCATTTTCATGCATCGTATTTTGGCAGTACACGTCCCTCTCACCCCCCCCCCACGCTCCGCTCGCCGATCCCCACCGCGCACTCCCGCACCCCCCCCCCCCCCCCCCCCCCCCCCCCCCCACCGCAACACACTATATATTATTACGAGTATAATGTTATTTAACAGCACGTTAAACGAGTATAATAATTATAGTAGTTCAATTTTATAAAAATAATAATAATAATAAAATAAAATACCAAGTAAAATATTCAAATATATTTAACGTAGTTATTATTTATATGATATTTATTCTCCAGTTTTGGGGTGAAAGGTTAGGAGGTTACTAGTATACCTTTTTACCGGGCACTAACCGAATGAGCTGCACAACTGTATTTTAATCACTGCAGCGTATCATCGCCCCAATGGTGCATTTTATTTCCATTGCTAATATACTATTGAACTTTAAAAGGATCATTAAACGTGGTACACTGATGGTAATTATTCCCTTGGATTCGTTTAAACAAATGTTGTGTGGCAAGATACCCGGTGGTGGCGTTATTTATTGGAATCGAACTTGGCACGATCTACGGCCAGCAAACAAGCTGATCGACTTTGAAACAAACAACAACGAAAAAAATAAATAAATAGTATTATCAATCATATGATACTCACCCAACCTATTCTCTTTGTGGTTGAATTGGATAATAAATAACTACACTGCATTTTTGATCAGATCGTAAAATATGTACCTATCTATAAATATTGTGAAAATAATATAAGTCGTTATACGATTATTACGATATCTGTACGATTTAATTATAATTCGTCGTAGCAACAGCAAAACGAGTGCGACGGATGTTGTATTATAATTACAAGGTGTTCCACGAAAATGAAATAATTAATGTAGCGGACCGAAGCAGCAACCCCACGGCCACTTTAGATTAGTACAAATACTCAAGGGACATATTTTGTATAGATATTAATATCATAACAGACTACGGACGAAATGTTACAAAGGGTACGATATAATTTCATTATTATTAAAACTGTGCTAGTAAAAATACTTCTTTTTTAAACGTTTTTACCTCTTGAAATTATTTTAACTGTATTTAATATTATTTAGATCAATATAAATACTGCTAGATAATATTAAAAAAGAAACATATGCAAACTCCATTTGCTTTAGCATAAATTTCACTTAATAATAATCTCTAATTAAGAATAATGCATTTGGATTTGTTGTTATGATGATATGAATAAACATATAAATATATATTAAACAATATTATATATATTATAATAATAGCTTTTGATTATTCAATTTTATCGAAACAGATATAATATATGGATTTTTTTTCTAAGGTATAGTTTTGTATTATTCAATAAATTATATTGCATAACTAATTTGTTTAAACATTCTAAACCAGTATTCATTATATCATTTGACTTGTATAATTGACGTATGCCTAAACCTAAAATTACTTTTGGAACTTAGGCTTGCTACGTAAAGATACTTATCAGTTACTGAGTGTAAATGTTTGCACGATGTTATATTGACAATTTATTTTCGGTTAAACAAAGTAATACTTGCCACAACTTGTAGTTATTAAATTATGTTATATGTATTATTTTTTTTATGTAAAATATTTTAGCATTTGTATCAGACAAAGAGTAAGATATTTTCATAAGTTATTGGCCAAAATTGTTTTTTGAAACATGTATTTTAAATTATATTTATTCATAATTTGCACAATCTTAGATTAGTTGATGTATATTTGATATCATTAGTAACAGTTCTATTAGACTTAAATTATGAAATAATCAATGTACCTATAAAACTTTAAATAATAAACTATTTCTTATTTGTTTGATTTCCAAATTTCCAATCTAAAATAATGAATTTCAACCACTAAGGCTTTAATTAAATACTAACAAAACATTCGCATTATTATTTTACTGATCATATCAGCCATCTCATAGTTCAAATTTTTCATTGATATTTAATAAATAGTAAATGATTTTAGACTATGTTTTATAAAAAAACGTAATTAATAACACAACGTTATTTTGAATACATTTTTGAAATTTTAACTTCAGCCAGGTACTTTCTGATATTATATGTGGTAAGATATGGCAGTAAGAAACTAATTCATTCTATCAGAGTTGGTCAAAAACACAACGGGAAAATCCTGGATGGATCAAGAGTTTTCAGGTCGATCTCCTTGTATATGTATGACAATACAAAAAAATTTGGTGTAAAAACGAAAACGATTACACTAATGCAACTTTTGTCGGTCGTATATGAGCTATCATTCCAGCCATAATGTGCCCCAACCACAGCTACTCGTTTTAAATTATTATTATTAAACTTCCCGTTCTCAAACACCGTAAATCTTTTTTGTCAACACTGTCACCGTCACTAAGGTTTACTCACACGGCAGTGGTAAAACGTGAGACACAATTTTCGATTTCGAATATGGGTATACCACTTAACAGTGCTTTATCCGTTACCCCATCAACACAATATTATAAACCAATAATACGACAGATAAGTATTGTTATTATTGGCTCACGGAAAACGTGCGCGAATATAATATAATAATGATAATAATAATAATAATAATAAAATACAACCCATGTGAATGTATACAAATCCAACGTAGCGTCATAAATGTCAAAGTCAATTGTATGTCGTTATACTATTATTAGTTATAACTGTATAGGCTTGATAAAAAAGGGTTTTTATTAATTTCAAATCAAGTTTTAAATCGTTCAAACAGATCGGAAAATTCCCCAGATTTTGGGACATATTTCATTCCATAGCGCGATTGTAATGGCACGGCTTCACCGAATTGTATTTATGTCCGAAAAAATTCTCTTGTATACACCTATAATATGTGATTATATAGTCGGTCTCAGATGCATTTGTAATATTCCCAAAAAATATATTCAATAATAATCAGTTGTATACAGCAGATTATAATCATAGTCATTACATCGATTACAATTTAATATCATTGTTGTCTTAAGTTTGAAGTACAGTTTTATATTTTTAAAACTTTTTTTGTTGTAAAACTACTTGATCATTTTTAAATAAATATAAATATTTCCATTAATGATAGATGTCTTATTAAACTGTTATTACTTTATTATATTAAATTAAAAATTATAATACACCTAACAACTGGTTTATAGTTAATAAGTACCAGTATGAAATTAAAACCTATAGTTATCATTGTAGACGAAAAATGTATTTAATTCATACAGTAACCATAGAAAATAATAAGTGTCACGATAAAAAAATACTGTCAGTTAAAATAAATACGCAAAGCCAGCAATTATTGCCCTATGAATAATTCAATCGTTTTACTAATTATTATGCAATATAATTACATAATTAGTATTTAATAATTATATTTCTGTTATCATATCATTAAAAAGCGCATTAGTTACATGAATTATCAACAATAATATGTAAAATAAAAACACAATTATAAAAAAAAAATGAATGTTATCAAAACGTTTTTAATATTCTAAAGTGATTGATATCATAAATGAAAGAAATAAATTATTATTTCTATAGTACTAGTGTATTACTAAACAACTATTTATAATGTTGGTAAGAGAAAAATGTTTTATAAAGAAAAGTATGTGCTATATCAAAGTATGTCCATTAGTGATTCTACAAAAATATAGAAATCTATCTAAGAAAAAATTGTATATTGTTATTCATTAAATGCCAAATATTTGTTTAGGAACACGACATAACTTCAACATTTAGCAAATATTTCTGATTATAAAAAATAAGATAAATTTATCCTACAACAAACAAGTTAATGGTAATTTAGTTGTAGTTAATATAATTATATATATATATATATATATAGTTATATATAAATGCAAACACTGAAATAAAATTGTTCATAACGTGATTTTTTAATAATAAATAATATAAAATTTGACAAATATGTCAATTTTATTTGATGAACGAGTTTTGGTTTATAATACAAATGGAAATTATACTTCAGAAAAAAAAAAATATTACTCTAGTAAAATATTAAGACCCTTCATATCAAATAGCAAATATACCCCCAGGGATAGTATGTTTCGCCAAGTGGAAACCATAATATGAGACTGAGATCCTCACGATCTTGGAGAATGTGCAAAAAAAAAAATAGAATAAGTGATGCCCGTAATCAAGAAAAAACCAAAGCGCTAAGATTGTTGGCTATATTTATTGGCTTGGGAGATAAAAAATAAAAATATTGTAGAACAAGGGAATTGAATACCGGAAAAAAATCTGATATAGTCATATTGAACTCTTCTAGATATTTGTATAGTAAGATTTTGATATCTTGAAAAATTATATACTAAATTAAAATATACAGCGGGACTTGCAGTTCAAATAATCGAATTAATTTAAAAATAAAAATACTTTTATTTTCCATTTAGTTATTTAAGTTGTATGTGTAAAATGGATATTAATATTTACGGTGAATTCTAAATTTATAATACTCTAGAAAACTAATTTCTATGTAAAAATAATATGAAAATATTCTTTTTTTTTAAATTATTTTTATAAAACTATTATCAATTAAAAAAAAAAATCAACCATTTTTTTAACCGTTGAGTACCGTAATCGTTGTACATGTACACGTGCAGTAGGTATACCTTGTCATTGAGAATGTTATCGTGTTAGATGTGTTTAACTTAAGTAACAGATTTATTGTTTTTTTTTTTTTTATCATTATTATTATTTCTGATTATTTTAAAATATTAAGCTATTCTTAATTTTAACCTTCAAATAAGTAACTAGATACAATTTTCTTTTAGAAATTTGCCACATCATTTATGAGAACTTTTCTATTTAAAATTATCTTTATTATAAATAGCTATTTTAAAACAAATAAAAATATCTTCAATTATTGTTTTTATGAGTATTTAAATACACAAACTCCATAAACTAATATTAATGCGTATAAAATATTGGTTTTAACAAACAAAATGTTTTTTTCTTTTTATTTTTATTAATAAAAATGTTATGATTGAAAGTATATTATTTTTTATAGTATATTGGAAACTTTTACGACAATACAACTTCTTTTATAAAAAGTGATGCTCTTTTATCCATTTATTAGAGAATTAAACATAAAGATTCTTAATATGTTTTAAACATGGTAAACTTTTATTTTAAACGTTTAAATAATAAAGAATCATTTTATTTAAATCAAACAACTATTGTTCAATAACAAATATGCGACTGCTTATCAATTATTCAGTAATTGAATTATGTCTACAATCCATTAAAATTATTTATTCTTGTTCTTTTTTTCAAATTTATACACAAGTCTAATTCAAGATTATTTTAAGTATAAATATTTTCATTTAATTTATTTCATAAGTTTCAATTTTTGTGTATTAAGCGTCTTTTTTCTAAGGATGAATTTAGCCTTTGGCTATTATTTATAAATTGTATTTTTGTAATTAAATTTAATACATTTCTTCTTATTTTTTATTTCCAACACGACAGTATAATATGAATAAATGTATTATATATTTTTAACCAAGATAAACTAAAGAATATAAAACTGAAATAACTTTATAATTTTTCAGATATTATATCAATATTTCTATCTTTTTTTTACATACTACAAGGTTGTAATTAATTATTCATTAATTACAGATCATTTTTATTTTTGAATTGCATTATGATAGTAAAATATACTTTAATTATATAATAAAACAAATGTAAACTTTTTTCATAGTTAAATGTACTAGATTGTACATTTAACTATGATTACACAGCTGGTTTTCAATATTATAGTGTTCAAGTGGAATAAAACCATTTTTAATATTAAAAAAATTCAAATTAATGAAAAAAATAAATGTTATGACAGTATGAAGAGTATTGTTTGTATTATAAATTTTACATATCAATATTTTATTGAGATATGTATTTTTAGTAAAATTTATTGTTAGAACTAAGGCCAAAAGAAGTAAAACTATGTTTTTAAATAAAAGACAGTTTATAAACATTTATTTTTATTAAAAAATGTAACAAAAGATTCTAATGAAATATTTAAAATAAGTGAATAAAAAACGATTGAATTCAAAACAGCACTCAATTTACAGTGATGATTAAACTATTGTTTATGTAATTAATTTTTAGTTTCATAAATGTTTGCAATTATTAAAGAACTACGAAATTTAACATCGTTTTAACCTATAGAAAATAATAAAAATTCTTAAGTTTTCTACATCGATAAAAACTCGAATTAATTAAAAGCTAGTAGAGATATTGTTTTTATGAAAAAAAATCTAATTAAATATTATTATTAGTATTTTTATTTTTATAATATTAATTGGTTATATTTGAATATTATTTATTATTTTACATCATTGAATATTGTGTATTTTATAAGAATTAACTAAAATATAAAACAAAAAAAGTTTTGAAAATATTATAATTATTTTTTAAAAACAGAACAACTATTTACTCAAAATATTTTTGAACAAAATACAAATATAAAATTTTAATAGATAATATAAAAACAAAATAAATATTGTATCATAATTTTCTAAAATTGACACAGATATTAATGTGTATTTTAAATAGAAAAATTAAAAATAAACACAACAAATAGTTTATATTAATTAACAATAATAACTCAATAAGAATAAAATATAATTTTTTTGATTTTAAATATCTATTCAACCAGCTTCAAATAAAATTATAATGGTCGTTAAAAGTATTCATAATCAATTACAAAAATGTTCAGTATATTATGTTACATGATACAATGTTCTATTTAAGTTTTTACGTATCTATTTTTTTTCTTTTTCTTTTCTTTTTTTTTAATATATTACAAAATACATTTTAATCAAATTTAAAATTTAGTAAAGTGAAATAATATAACGGAATATTATTATTCTTATGAATATTATTAACGGAAAAATATTTTTCCACTTCTCTATATTCGTTTAAATTTGAAATATTTATAAGGTTTAACTTATGTCTTGTATTCGATCAAAAATCGATTTGTCTGCATACAAATTACAAATGGATAACTTTATATATTTATAATAATATGAATTAAATGCGAATGAAAATACTAAAATTGAAATATTTTATTTAATATTAAGTTTAAAATAAATTTACAATACATAATATCACTGATTTAGAACATAATACCTACACGCATTGGTGAAAATTGTAATTAATACATTTCAAAAGATTTTGAATAAATGTAGTTTTAAAGTTTGAGTTCAACAAAGTGTTGAACACGTTTATAAAACTACATATTTTAAGATTAAAATACTAACAGAAACAGAAAGTTCAATTATAAAATAATTTCCAATTTTGAAAAAATATATTAATGGTAGTATTCAAATATGTTGGTATGAGTAGTAACATGCAATATGCATGTCAGTAAAATATTATTCTTTTTTCATCCTCACAAATTTATGGAAAAGATTTATTTGTGTAATCTAGATTACTATCGTAATATGTAACCCAAAATTCATAAATGAATACCCATCTCTTAACCCTCTTTAGTGATGGGCCGTGTTTTGATATTCGGTACGGATATAAAATATTGCAACTGTAGATAGACAATTTCCAAAAATCATCACAATGTAATATATTATTCAGAAAAAATGGTAATCTATTCTTATCAGAAAATTTCGTCTTTATGTGTTGTTATTGATAAAATTCGAACAGTGAATATTATATATATCATATTTAAGTCACTATACATAATACTGTAGAATAATACGGATATTGTCATCATATATCACTAACACTCAGATATTTTTCTCATGATGATAAGTTGGTTATTTAATAACCATAAAAAAATTATATTTATAATTAAAAACTTTAAATCTAGTATATTAAATTCTTATATAAATACGTTAAAATTAAGAATTTTTAATTTTTTGTTACATCAAAATATTTTATTATCTTATTTATTTTTTATATTGTGTACATATGTAATATGTACACTTTTTAACCAAAAGTCTTAGTTACCTAAATAATATATAATATGTTATAATGTCTATTAATCCATTGAGTTAATATCTTATAAAGTAGGTATACAATTTTCTCAATGACGTACATGTATTACTAGTCGTGTTTGATCGTCTGGACCCATATTAACTCTATTTTAAACAAATAAATACATTTAAACGATTACATTAATATTACAGTGGAACCTTGATAACTCGAACTTCTATAAGTCGAATTTTCGATAACTTAAAAGAATGTCTTGGCCCCTACTATATAAAATATCATATGTGTAACCTCTGTAAGTCGAATTTTCGATAACTCGAGTTTATTTTTCGCCCCCAACCGATTCGAGTTATCGAGGTTCCACTGTATATTGTATGTAATATATAAAGCTGAAAGCACTATAATAAATTTAATGATATATGTAGCTGAATAAAAAGGGAACAGTTTAGTACATTATAATTTAAAAGTCTTATGTATATTGTGTGTGTATTACTACATCAATTTCGGTTTGAAAAACACAATTTATTGTTTAAAAATTAACGATCGTAATTCTAATAAAATATATTGAAAAAAAAAAAGAAAAAAAGATTACTAAATTTATTATTTATATTTTAGTGAATATTTGTTTTAACATTATCTTTAATATGCATAATATTAATAATTACTCATCTCATTAAAAAAAAAATGTATTATAATATACGATATAATGCAAAATACAAGAAAAATATATTATTTCTTAAGAAAATTATTTTTATAGAAATGTATTCATCAAATTAATCAATTTGTTGTGTATGCATTGCATTGAAAAATATTGATATTAATGTATTTTTCTATTCTCTAGAGTTATTCATTATATATTATATATATATTTTTTTTTATTTTTTAATTATCAAGAGTCTAATAAGTAATTTAAAATAATAAAGATTAAAGAGTATAATTTATTTCTTAAATTTCTGTACGTAATTCTTAGTTATAAAGTAAGAAATATATTTAATGCAAATATAACGAAAATAGATGTACCATACGTCATTTAATTATATAAAATGAGTAATTTATGTTATTTATAATAATTAAATTATTTTATCATGATTATTATTATTATTAAAATTAATTTTATATTTATAAATTTGACTTACTTTTCCATCAGCCTTGAATAATGATATTCCCCAAAAATAATAATACAGTTCTATAAAAGCTTTACTAGGGTCAGATATGTCACATCTCAAGATAAGACTGTATTTTATGAATTTAATACAATTGAAATAATTATTTAGACAAAAAAAAAAAGAATAATATTGTATTGCTTAGATATTTATTTTGTCTTTAAGACCGTTTTACATACCAATTTTAACAAAGAAAAAACAATATTACTAAAAATACAATAAACAAATACACTTCAATGAACGTTCACCACGATGCCAAATTATATTAAGTATCAACAATATAGAAAAAAAGCGGTAAATGGCAAACATAATGAAGAGTTAAATATTTGGAGTCAATCCAAGAGGATACTAAATCTAACAAAATCTGTTTAAAAATATTTACGATGCACTATCAGTTATTACTTTTTTTTCTTGGATATATTTTTCTTGTTCTTAAATTATTTATATGATTCCTCGATAATATTAATAACTTATACGTATTTAGAAATCTCACCATATTTAAATGTATGAATGCAAATTAATTTTATATTATTAAAATTAAACATAAAATAATGATATGAACATTTATATAATACTGTGAATTCTATGGTCTGTAATAAATCATATACACAAGTACACGATACTATGTCAAACATTAGCATTGCAATTTGTATGCTCGTATTTATTAATTCCTGACGCATTTTATAAATTAATATGTTTTAAAGAAAACATTTCTAATATTCATCACAGATTCTATTGACCACCATCACAATATTATATTCTACCTATATACAATATTTAATATGTGGATGTGTATCAAACAAAAGACGTATGCCAATAGCAGCATTTATAGTTGATTTAATATTATATTGCTCTTGAAACGTGATATGTAGTTGCATGAATCGTGATCAATAAAACACTGTTAAATTGGTTTCTGTGAAAGCAAAATGATGATGAAATTTTAATGAAGTTCTAAGAGCAAGAGAGCGGGATGTTGAAACGAGAACAGATATGTTTTCCAATCCAATTTCACGATAGTAATGATTAATTTGTCCGTCTACAAATCGTTTTTCCATTCCTGCTCCCTCTTAACGGACATTACCTCTTCAAATTTTCATTTTCGCTCTTGTCTCACCTTTTTATGTGATGTTAAATGGTTTCCCTAGAAATTGCGAGATCTACAACGGAAATACGGAAAATTGATTATAGCAATTCGAATAGACTATAAATTATAATTAATAATTTCATTACTTTTTAAGTGTATAACGACAATATTTCGAAATTTAATTATTAACACAATTATTCAATCTTTATTGCTTTGGAAAAAAAAAATACATCTAAATCATACAATACGGTGATATATAAAATGTATTAATGGATTCGAATTACATACTGATTCCAACAAATTTATTTTCTATATATATTTGTTTTATTTACATGCTTTGGTAATAAATCCAAAATATAAACTAAATTTTATATATGGGTTAATTAATTTGTACGATGCGAGGTGGCATTATTTTTATATAAATAATTATAACTCAGTACTAAATATTATTTTGTGTGAACTAGTCTACACATGTCTGCGCATGTTTACGTATTATAGAACAGGCGAACCAATAAATAATTCAAAATATGAATTAAGATTTATTTAGTAATGGACTATATTAATTATTTATATAAATATAATATATGAAATGCAAAATATGCAATTTACAAAATGTAACCTTTTTGAACTGACTCACTCTAAATTAATATAATCTTATTTCTTAATCATTAATATAGTTTGTTATTTAACAATCTAATATAAATTGTAATATTCAATAGATATAAGTATATACATCTGAGTATCTAACCTTGATTCTAAGTCAGCAAAAATACACCACGTTGAATAATAATACACCGTTTGTATAATATAATAAAATAAAAATCCGTAAATTTAAAAAAAAAAAATGGCAGAACAGCGACAACGCTTCATTAATAATAACGACTCATTTAGCCGTGCACACTAATGAAAACGCTGGTGAGTGGTGGTGGTTTTATCATTTATCGATAAAATTGGTGATCGATTAGATTATGATAATATATTTTGATAATTCGAATAGTATCCGACAATTTAGTATAATTTTATTGGTTTTTAAAATGTAAACGATAGTTTTCTTGAAATATCTGTTAAGTGTGTGGTATTTCACGTACACAGTATACTGTGCGTCAAAGTTGTCGACGCCGAAGAAAACCATTTTGACGATGACAAGTTCATTGGTACGGGAGATAAAATTATTAATATCAATGAGGAATGGGGAAACAGATCATTTGACTTTAGTGAGTATGCGAATGATGGTTTGATGAAATTGATGGATTACACCTATACTCGGAGAAATCCAAATCAATATTACACCTGACTCGTCCTTGCAAAGGTTATAATTTAAACCTACATTTAACATCAGTACGTCAAATTACTGTTTTCCCACTTCAAATTTCTCCATTACAAACAGGAATAGTGTCACAAACTCACAACAGTGAGTGCTCGAAGAAGTTAATATTAGTTATCAAGTTCAATTTGTATGATATAGTAAACGTGTATATCGATTGGATACGTTTGTCTATTTATAAATGATCATAATATATGAACAGGCACCTATCCATATTATAGTATAATTTCCTGCAAACGTACCTATGAATAATAGAACAATACACGATCATGTTTCGTATAATATAATTACTGTTAAATGTCATTGGACGTAATTATGTGCCGACCACGGTATGGGCAGATCCGACATGCGTGGTAACCGCAACCTTAATGCGGTACACGTGAACCCTCGTCAAATCTTAGAGAAGGGGAGTTGCGCGTCAGAGGTTTTGAGGTTAAGGGTGTGGGTGTGTTGGAATTAATGTGTTTAGCAAATAGCGAGTAAACGCATAGATGACAGTTGTTTCAATAATAATACGGTCGTGTGATGATACGAATAATATTTTTGTTGTTCATTGACGATTTTCTACAGCCTTATTCCTTCTACCTCGCAATTCGTGCTACACAACTTTAATACATTATTACTGATGAATATGTACTTAAATACATTCTGATAAATTAACATATTATTATATTTTTTGGGGGGGTTTGTATGCGTGGTTTATTAATATTAGATGTTTCGTACGATTTAGTATCACATACATACCATACATACGTTAAAGTGTGGATACGACAGCGCCTCTCCGTGTAAAGTTTTAAAAGTGACCTTCGTGGGAATTTAAAAATTATTATATCAATAATATTTAACTGGCTACTGTTTTTCTGAGACATAGAGAAACCGTATTTTCTACTACGGACTACTCACCAAACCGAATTTGATGTTTTGTCGCTTCCATCATTCGTGATTTATGCGGACGCACACGAATATAATATGACGTGATATATGATCGTCGAAAATACGGATATAATGTTATCGTTATCGTAACCGGAGAAATCATTCTTGTTTTGTTCAGTTATTCGTTTTCCAGTCAACGAGTACCACGAATGTTGTAAACGATAATAATATATTAGACAGAAAAAATAGTTCACTAAAACTAGTTAGGTTAGCTTTAAAATACGAATAGGTAGAACCTACCATTTACTGTCTCAAAAAAATGTCACATATTTTACAATTGTTTTTGTATTCTGCAAAAGTATTTTTTATTTCAAAAAATATTATAAAAATAAATAAATAATATATTTAAACATACAAAAAAACGTGAAATTAAAATTAATACAATAACATTAAAATCTAACTAAAAAAATACAATAAACAAAAGTTAATTACAGTGCGTAATGCGTTGTTTACACTTTTGAAGCTTAACGCATATTTGTTAAATGAATAGTAGGTAAATGATTGAACTGATTAAAATTAAAAAAAAAAAAAAAAAAAAATAAATAATTTCTACATATCACATGATATAATTTAATATAAATGTATTCAAAATAATATTTTTAATTAATAATTCAATTAATTTTAATTTGTGAATGTCATAATAATTATAATAAAAACCAATGAATTGGGAAATAAATAATTTTTACTTAAGTGATATAAAGTTGAGAAACACTATTATTTAATGTACATAGCCACAACTGTAAAATCGAGATTGTGCAATAATAACAAATTACTGTGGTTTTAAATGTGAAGTTAAATTAATTTGGAAACCACGCTTCAAATAAAAAATCCATATAGATTTTATGATTAAATACCTAAACTGCTGGTACCAAAGTGGTTAATATACTACTACTTTGAAATATTTAATTAGAATAATAATTTCTATTTCAATTAACCTTAGGTTATATTAAATACAATACAAATGTAGTGCATTTAGAGATATTAATAAATTAACTTAAATGTATGTATTTTATATATTCTCATGATAAGTTTACATTTTAGCACAACATCGACAACAAATAATAAATTCTTCAAAATAAAATCGTACGCTCATTGCTCATAGTAAATTATTGTATTTATATGGTGTAAAAATGGCATTATTTTTATTAATAATTTTTCTAAATTGTAATCAATCTTAGTTAAATTTGCTTATAAACTATCGATATTAGTTAGCTGCTTTTTTGTTTGTGTCCAAATTATAATTTATACACCAATGCTAAATATTATAATAATTGATTACATATGTTTGTTTTATAAAATTTAAAAACAATTATCTACAGTAAAATCAATAATTTTAAAAATACATTTAAATATTATTCCCAGATTTCCGTGTTCGGATATCATTAGTATAATAATTGTTACCTAAAGTTTTTTTTTTTTTTTTTTTTATACAATTTAGATTCCGATAGGAAATAATAAAGTGTACTAAATTTACAGTGAAATATGTTTTGTATTTTATTTTTGCGGCCTAATGAACTTTTATCAGTAGAAAATTTATCTGATCTTCAATTTTAAAAGAATTATTTGGAATAATATTAGATAAGAGAGTTAGGAAAGACTTTTTTTTTAAATAATTAGAAAAAATAAAAATAAAACATTAAAAAATGAGATATTGTACAATCATTTTTAAAAAATTCCTATAATTGTAAATATTTATAAAAAAATTCTCAATGTTTTTTTTTTTTTAAGTAATGAAGGTTTGATTTTCGGAAAAATTTGTTTAAATTTTCAATTATTTTTTAAGTCATAACCATATATCGTCTTCAGAATCATTTTTAATAGTATACAATAATTTATTATTTAATTCAAACTACCTATACCTTCTAAGTTAGAATCTCTAATTATAGTAATCTACTCAATGATAAGATGCACTTGACATGTACCATACAAAATAATTGTTACTTGTGATAACTATTATGAATCTTAATAAATTTGCGATTTTTAAATTTTAGAATGATTTAGGTAAATTGATTTCATTTAGACTCAAAAGACTCATTTTTGAATTATTGTATTGTCTCGTAAATAAAATTAATAGTAGGTATTCATTATTTTCTATAGTGGTATTTTAATATTGATTTAGTTATTTCCAAAATATCATTTCATCAATTTAGGTTTACAATAAAACGTGCTTTGGTTTTGGTATCAATCCAAAAAAATGAATATTTTATCTTACATAACAATTTATTACGAATCGATCAAAATAATAATATAGTCGGTTTATGAATATGAATTATATGATATTATCAATATTCAGTTTTTATAATAAAGATAAATCAATTAAGTGAAATCCAATCTCCTTTTATTACGAAATTTAAAAATCGAAAAAGCAAATAGGTGACACTTTCTTTTATCCAAATTATGAGTTGTTTTTGAATACTAACTTTATTTGACAAATAATTTATATTCTAACATACTGGTAAATATTATTTTATAGTAGTATTTCCTGTTTAAAAATAATTGTATTTTTAATACAAAATAAATAATAATATTTTATCGTCAAACCCACAAATAATACATGTTAAGCTTACTTACCAGTAAAGCATGGATTTCTATGTAATCGCATTTTTTTTTCCTTTTTAATTTTTTTTATTTAATTTGAATCTAATAGTGAATTTTTTTTCGTATTTTTCATAGTAAATGGTTATTGTATATTTTTGTTTATTTTTACAAAATTCAAAATTATTTGCATATTAAAACGAACATTTTTCATTCAATTTAATTGATTTAATTATTTTAAGTTTTTTGATTTGTATATTTAAAAAAAAAAAAAATGTTCTTGCATATTTGTTGCATATTTTTGTGACTTTTACTGCATGTCATATTTTAATACTTTTTTGTGTATAAAAACGTGTTCTAATTGTCAGCTATAGCAAATAAATAAATAGTTACGCATACAACATAAAGTTATAGAAGCATTAACCAAAAATTCATACCATAGGCTTAGAAATTTAAAAACTTTAATCATATAATTGATAAAAAAATCTTAACCTATCATCTTTCAAATGAATAACATTTTATTCGTTGCATGATAAAATAAATTAAAAGGAATATTAAAGTTAGTGAACTACAAAAAAAAAAAAAAAAACTATAGTAAAAAAATAAAACAAAAAGAATTTACCAGTCATTGCTTGAAAAAAATGTGAATGCTACACCATAGCCCTTGGGTTATTATTATTATTATTATTATTTTTTTTTTTAATTACTGCCAATTAGTCGTTTTACTATACTACTGGCATGTGGTGTGTTGAGCTTTGTAATTATTATGATGATGGAAGCGTCCCATAGAGGTAAACAATGTGACCTCGCGAAAAAAAAAAATTGTTTTTTGATTAATTCAACAGTGTATTAAGGATAATAAATAATATTAACCATTAAATATTTGTTATTTATACTAGCTACAAATGCTTATTAGTGAAGTTCTTTATTTTAATGATTTTTTAAATATTGTTAATAAGTGTATTATATAATAGATTTTGATTTAATATAATATATGTACATAGATATACATCAACGATCAATTAATATACTTAATGTCAATAGAGTAAAATCAAATTTGATTTTCATGTAATATTTTTGTTGTTAAACCTTAAACATGAAATTTGCATATACACTTTAAACTAAAAAAATGTTATAAACATAATAATGGTCAATTATAATATTGTATATTGTTATTAGTTTGTTTCATATTTATTAATGTGATAAGTAAAGACCGGATTTTTGTGCAGCTAAAATCTAAAAAAATGTGCAATTAAAATGTTAAAATGTGCAAAACCGTGCAAAAACATAATTTTCATTATAGATACTTCAAATATTAATTTTAATAAGTAATAACTAATAACTGACTTTACAATATTCAATTAAAATAATAATAAACTGACAATATGTATATAACTTACTTTACAATATTTGATTAAAATTTATAATCATGTACATTTCCAAGTTTTTTTCTTTAAAATTATGTCTTCTGTCACTTAATATATGTTTTGGGCATTGTTTGTAGCAGCTTATAATAGCAGGATCTTCTTTTAAATTCACATAATTTCCATTTATTGAATTGTTGTACAGTTTTAAAATTTTGTATCCGGGATTTTTATCAAATACTGATTTGAATTTTTCATATAGTTTTTGCACCTCTTCATTTTCAATTGTCTTAAGCCCATCTCTTACTGTTTCAACTACATTTATTTGATAATTTAAAATTGAATTTAATTCGTATTATATCGTTATATATATATATATATTTATATATAATTATATTGTTAGATATAAAAGTCCAATACTTTGTAAAACAACATAATATAATAAAAATAATACAAAAATATTTATACAAAAGTACATTTTTGTAAAAAAAAACCTGTAACGTGCAATTTTGTGCAACATAAAACTTGCTTAAATTAATCTACATCTCTTGGTTTGGATTTGTAGCTTGTTTCTATTGAATTTAGAACACGCCATAAAAAGATGCAATTGCACGGGAATCCGGTCTTTAGTGATAAGGTTGCTACTAGCTTGAAACATAATATTATGCAAGAATATTTTTGTGTGAAAGTAATAGAAATATTCAATATATTGTGTATTATATTACTTAGTACAAATACCTTTGAGCATAGTTTAAAAAACATTTATCCTTTCCAATCGAAGTAATTTATTTTACACCTTTAACTTATTGATGTGAGTTTTCTTAAGTATAGTTTGATTTTGAATTATATTTCCTTTAGTTTTAGAGATTATTATTTTTCTTTAAAGTGTGATTTCAATACAGGCTTAAAAAATTTAAAAAAAAAGTATAAATTAGGATACATAAAAAAATATACATAATTAGTAATGTAATATAAATAAAAAAATAAATAATTTCTGTTAAAAATAAAATATACATTATATTATATCATAAGATTAAATATATATAAATATATCAATGTTAATGACATTCTATGTGTAGGGAATTTTGGTACTAACAAATGGCCAATAATATTAATTTATCAATTTAATAGTGTTAATTTAATAACTAACAGTTACAGTAATATGTTATTGTGTTAACTATGCTATAAAATTGACATACGATATCATTCGATTTTTAATTTTTTGTATTTTATAATATTGACTTTCAATACAATATACATAAAAACATGTATATGATACCTATATTATGTATATTGCAATTTCGACATTTTTGTTATAATTTACAACATTTCAAATGCATAACTTGCCTGTAAATAGGATATATTTCAATAAATTTATAGTAGAACTAACATTATTAAATATTACTTATACATTATTATTTTATAATCTTATTTAATTTAAGTACCTATTACATAATACATAATGCATTAATATAATATATACATACAGAGATATGTATATAAGTGTCAAAAGTTATTTGAAAATAAACATAGAAGAATTAGGTATATTATAAAAATATATTTATTATTAAAACAATTTTTCTATTATTTTTTGCAAGCTTAATGGTTACATGCTGTCATTTCAGTAAAAATCATTCTAGTGACGATTATAGACATTACAGTGATTCATAAAAAGAAATATCATATATTATTACATTAAAGTTATAGCAAGTTTAGAGTGACATGACTGCAATATTTCCTGCCAACCTGCTATAAATAACTTGAAAAGAGCTGCTTGTATGTTAAACTATTTTTGTAGATTTATGGGCAAGCAATATATTATGATTTTTTATTTTTTATTATACTGCAGCTAAATCACTTTATTTCTATGTGTCTACTATGCATTATTTAAGGTACATTTTACATTTAATAGTTTATACATTTTCTAAACTCTTAAATAATTTAAACATTTTAAAGAAAATACATAATATTTATTACGAAAAGTGTATCATGTAAATTCAATCTTTTCCATCACGATATTTAGTGTATGACGCTTATATTTAATATTTAGATAATATGCGTATCGGTTATTACTTTTTATCCAATTACAAAACCAATATATCTAAAAATCCATTAATGAATATTTACATGATAAACATAGAAAATATAAAGCACACACGGGTGGCCAATTAAATTACAAAATTCAACTTAAACACTATTTATAACAACAATTTGACTGATTTACTATGTACGTTTTTCACAATGATTTACGCATGTGATATCGTATACTTTTATAACTAAGATATACAATGTTTACAGGTTATATTAAATAAACAAAAACTTCAAACTTTATCGTAACTAATAATTATGTACAATAATTATAGATTAACGTGTAAGCATTAAACAATAATTTATGATAAACATCTTATTATTAAAAACTAAATTTTAGAGTATTATAATAATTTATTTCATTGAATTATGCTAATAAGAACGTCAACAATTACAATTAAAAAATAACATTAAATTTTTGTTGCATATTATTGCGTATTAAATTAATACAAGAATACAAAATATCACGCTCGGTGTGAATTATATTTTAAAATATAAATAAATAATTAGGGAGAAAAATTTCAACCACATAATGGCACATTTTATTTAAAACCATACTTAATTATTTTACTATAAAACCTAAATAGTTATTTTTTATCATTACGTTATATATTGATAACAAATTTAGATACCAACATCCAATTCAATGTATTTTCAATTATATAGTTAGACTTATTTTAATATATTTTTTTATCATCTTTTTGTTAAATAAACTACTGTAGAAGAAAATAATAAAATATTTAACCTCATAGTTAATATGGTTCAATAAAATCTATATTTATGTTTCTCAATCATATTATTATGAAAGATATTATTATTTTTTTATTGAAATATGTAGTATAATATTACACCTAATATACAAGTGATCAGTTTGATAATAATCGTCATCATATGCTATAAAATAATGTTATATGCACTTTTATTTTTAACAATATATCACAGCAATCGCAATGCTAAATAATAATAATATATAGTTGTCCCGAAATTTCTAATACGCCAAAATAATCAATGTAATTCTTATTTTTTTTAAATACTCGTCTAAAATTATCATTGATATCAATTTAATTGTTTTTATAATTGTATAACATAGATTTAGATTAATTACTTACAAATAACGACATTCTAAGTGTATGATAAAATATTGCATTTGAGGTTATTTTCTTAGTTTCTAAATTTTAATGGAATAATGATTTGTAAAACTCTCTTAACTTTACACTAAAAATATTTTGAAATACTATATTCATATATTTTTTTTCATTATTATAAATTACTATTTGGAAAACTCTTACTTCTTTTCACTTACTTCGATTCTCATAAAAACTTGAATGGTACTGCTCGGACATTTTTCCATAGATTAATTGATAACACTTATGTTAATTCAGGATGCCAATTAATACATTATACGATGAAACAATATAACAAAGAAACTCAATGATATATTAATTTATGACGATATTTCTAATCCAAACAAAAGTTAATTCCGGGAAAATGAATCGATTGAGCCTACGCGTATTTTCGTAATGAAGTAAGATTTTTTTTATTTCTTTTCCATCCCCATTCAAACTGAGCTGAAAATGTCTTCTAAAATGAAATTGGTTTTGACGTTGTTTGATTGAATTCCATTTAAACAAAGAAAGTATAGTGAGACAATTAACGGTGGATGCTTTAAATTCAATTACTTCGTTTATAATTTATAAATCGGAATAAAAAAATTAGACAATATTTTTATGTTTTAAAATACAATACACTTAAACTTCGATTTTTTTTTTATGTAAAAATATAATGTTATAGAAATAAACAATAGCATTCTTATTTGGTTTAAACAGTACTTTATAATTTAAAATATGTTATTGATTAATATTATATTAATTATTCATTAATCATTTAATTTGAATATTTAATTATTACAAAAGAACATTCATGAACATGCTTCTATAAGTTTTATAGTTAAATATTTAACAGGTTGAATAGTTACATACATAAAAAAAGCTCGTATACTAGTGTTATTAGAGATCCCATGTTAAATCATATCAAAATATTAAACATTAATAATTAAGCCCATTATTACAATGATATTATACATAAAAATATTTTTAGCCAAATAATTTTCTTTCTAAATTTAAATCTTATTATTATTATTATTATTTACTATAGCTATCAAACCTTTACCATTTAATAATATGATACGATGAACAAAAAATAATAATCATGATTTTAAAGATATATCATTAGATGAAAATCTTATCAAAAAAAGGTATATTAATGTATAGCATACATCTTAGACTGATATTTTAATATTTATCAAACAAGAAGAAGTTTTTTATAATCTAGATTTTGTCAAATTTAATATCTTAGGTTATTTTTAAATTTAATATATTTATGTATTAATGAAAATATATTTTTTTTTTTATATAGAAAAGCGAGAAATATCCAGTCCAAAAAGTAAAAATGGACAACCAGGAGGAACTGGTCACTCAGAATGGCAACAATTATGGTATTCAAGCGTCGATGAGTTTCAAAAGCTCACGGAGCCACTTTTGGACAATACCACTGAAACTAACCTCACCGTCCCGTTAGGTAGCACAGCTTACCTTCATTGTCGTGTTAGAAATTTGGGAGAGCGAACGGTAAGCATAGTTTAATGCAAGAAATGCATGTGCATGCGTTCACTTAACATTTAATTAATTAATTATTAAAAGTTATACCGTTTTTATTGGGATAATTCAATAATGGTGGAGATCACTCACTTCACATACTGGTTATAAATCAATATTAAAAGAAGTTTTTAGGTAAATTTATATATTGTTATAATATAATATATTGCTTAATAATAACAATAATAATAATTTTCGTAATTTCACGGTAATTTTTATCATATTTTTTAAATTATATAATTTTTTGCCTATTAGTTATGCATTTTTTTTTAAATATATTAAAAAAAAAAAAAATAATAATAAGAAGTACAATTACATTCAAGTAATTGGCTTACTAATCTATTAATTATAAATATTTACTGTGATCAACATGATCTCAAATTTAATCAAGTACATAAATAATAATTGATCAATGTGTAAAAAAAAGAACACTGTTTGGAAATTATAACATATATCAATGAAAGTAATTGTTTGTTATTCGCTTGAAATACTATTTGATTAGCTATATATTTATAATACTAGATGTGTTAAAAAAATTGGCTAAGTGTGTTTTTATTAAATTTAAAAATAAATACAATTTATGATTTTTTGATTTTTTGATTTTTAGATTTACAAATTTATTTAAATTTTAAGGGAAATTCTCTCTCAGAAATGCATTCAGTAATATGATCAGTAGATCTTAATCAACCGTTATAACAAAGGTTTAGTTTTTTCAATGGCCATTTTACTAACCCAATAATAATACAATTAAATATTTTACTTATTTTATAACTTAAATAATTATGTAGAAAATTACATACAAGGATATGAGTTTATCTACTTTTATGAGATAGTCATATAAATTTTATACTATTTTGTTTATTATTGTGGTTAAACATTTATATTATTGTATTAATATACGCAGCATTAATTAGATCTTTATTGAATCCAAAAATACACTTGTGTTGGTGTTAAAAATGTTCTTTAGCATACAAATAAGCATCCTATTATACGAAAAACGTATGAATAAATAATCAAAAAATTTTAAAGGTTAAAATAATAGTAATTTGTGATAATTATAATAACAATAGTTTAGGATTGAATGGACTTAAAATAAAAATAAATAATATTTAATATAATAAAATAATTGTTCAATATAAAATTATAGTATAAAATTGTCTTGAACTACTAATATATAATATTAACAGTCTACTTCCACCTCGTTCAAATAAAAACATTTATTACTACCGATAATCTACTCAATAATATATAACTCTACTTATTGTCATTTATAATATTTAAGTAGTTTTATTATTTTAATTTGTGCACAGTCATAATTTTATATTATAAATAACTTAATATTATTGAAATCACAAAAAATTAATATAGTATTAATTAATAAAACTAAATAATTGTTTATTATAAGAATTGAGTAGTTATATATAACTAAAGGCTAAAAAAATGACTATATTAATTAAAATAATTTGTAAACATTATATTTGAGCACATACAATATATTTCTGAATGTGGCTACAATGTATAATAATACAAAATAATATAATAACAAATTTACCTAATTAAACAGCTTAAGTGTTGTTTCATTTGCAGATAACATCATAAGACACTATACGCATTAAACTTACATTTGCGTAATTCACATGGTAAAATTATATCGTTTCTACTTGGTGAAGTTCTATAATCAAAAATGACAAATAAATTGGTTCACTTAAGAATAATATCATCTTATAATGACTGATAAAAAATAATATAATATAATGCATAATATGTTCATTAAACCATTAAAACTATATCAATTCAAATATAATTAGCAACTGATTGTTTTGTCATTAATTACGATAACACATTATCACGTCATAGTTTTTTATACTAAATACTGGTACTAATAATTATTTAAAATTAGCTAATAAAACAATTATAATGACAATATTATTACCAGATAATAGTATGTACTTAATTAGTTTAATACACTTTGATTATAAATTATTTTGTATCATATATTTAGGAAATTGGTAGAATATAATATACTTAATTAAATTATTTGAGTAGGTACAGAGTTATATATAGATATATATATATTTATATAAGTTTGTTACTTTGATTAATTATTTTTTTTTTTAATATGCAATAAAAATTTTTAAGTAGTAGCATTTTTTTAAATACAATTTTAGAGATGGTACTTTGAAATTGGCCATTATTGGAATTGTTCAATAGTTTAAAAAATAATTACAAATTACAAATCAATGTAGAATTTTCGTAGTAATGTTTGGTATGCTTTTATGAATGCTAAAATAAAATCATCAAAGACTTCTGATTTTGAGTTATGGTTCATAGAATAAAAATATTATACTTATAAATAATAAGTAAACTATAATAATATTATTATATATTATTTTAACTTCATTATTAAAAAATATTTAGAAATTATGGGATAAATATTAACATAATTGATTATATTAATATGCAAAATATTGCATAAATATTGGGTATAAAAATTCATAGAATTAATTTTGACGAGAGTTTTATATAAAAATAAAAAAATATGGTGTATGCTGAAGCTTTTTAAAGAAAAAAAATCGTCACAACATACATGGTATATTATACAATATACCAACAATTTTAAAAGCACAGATTAAAATTAGAAAATTAATTTACTGTGTATTATGGAGGAACCAATATTAAAAAGATTAAATTTAATTGAGTATTAATCTATCTAAAGCTTGATACAAATATAAAAAATCTATGTCCTTTCAAATAAAAATAATAGGTATCTCAAATTACTAACGTATATACCCACATTAAAAGAATAATTCTTAAAATTAAAATATATTGTAATTTAATAATTAGTGATTTAAATTTTGAAACTTTTTCTTTTATTTATTATATTTGATTGATAATAATTGAAGTTTTTAATATTCAAACTAATATTATTTTTAAAATGGAACAAATTCATTTTTAGAGCTTAAACATAGTTCTTGTGAATCTGTTTAATATAAGATCTTACTAAGTACATTTAGTTAATTAATATATTCATTTTACACTATACAAAATGTTACAAATATTATTGGTACATTAGTGATACAATGTATAATGTGTGACAATTAAATGTAAGTATGTAATAGGAAAACTAATATAAAATAAAATAATTTTAAGTAAAATAGCAAGATAGCAAAATACTAAATTAAATAATTAACTTTTATTAAAAAAAAAAATAAATATATATATATATTCAATTTCTTATAATGAATAATTATTAAACGGAGACATTTTTATACTTTAAATTATAACCAAAATCATGATTTCTTACGAGTGATTATTTAATCTTGATTTGTTTGATTACGGTCAACAAATATTTTTATCATTAAAGCTCTATCAACTTGTTTTAGTCATCTTAGACCAATTTAAATTATAAAGAAACGAAATTTATTCTACAAAATTATTATTTAAGTCCATTTTATGTAAAACTATATTTTTACATAACACGTTAATTTGATATTTTTAAAATTAACATAGAATTTTTTTTCATAATTTTAAGATATACAAAAATAACATAAATGCAATAATATTATTCCATTAAATTGCATTATTTGCATTATATAAATATATAATGTTATAAAAATAGATTTATTCAAAAGTTTACACTAACTGAATCGAATAAAAATTAGATAAGAAACATTATTCGTCAGGAATTTATTTTATGATAAGACTTTAGTAGAATTTGATTAAAACATTAAACATTAAAAATAAATAATTTTTAAATTCTATACGTCAAGTATATTAGCTATTCTACATAAATTATTTAATGTAATGTCATAAGTCATAACTATTGATTTTAGTGTACATTTTCAAAATAATATTTATTAAAAAATTAACATTTTTTGTAAGTTGTTGTAATTTTTATGTTGTCAAAAATGCTACTGTTTTATAAAAATTCATACTATTTAATTTTATAGTTTTATTTAATGTGATCTTAAAAATGCATTATACTTAAACACTTATAAGTATAATATATATCTACATTATAAAATGATGTATTTGTTTTTGTAAAAATATAATGATAAAAAACGAAATTCTTTGAAATTAATTATTTTTACTTCGATAAGATAACTACAAAACATATATATATATATATATAATATAAGAAATAATTCATAATATGCATCAATCACTCCGTTGAAAATTCAAACTAGTTTAACTTATGTATACAATTTCTGCATGCGCTTGTCAAGTGCGATTTGTGTGCAAAAAACCATAAAGCATACTATTATGATAAAAAACTCAATGATTATTCTCTTAAATTCAAATTTAAATCAAGAATAAGATAAAATTAATAAAATTATATTTTGTTTCTGTGAATTTGAAAATAAATTTATTAGACTTCCTAAAATATTTGTGAAAAATATACCAGAGATATTGGTTCTCTTAAATAATAAAAATAATAAACCAATTAATTATCTATTGCTTTTTAATAAGCTATTTAATAAATATATTGTGTGTTTAATTATCGATTTTATTTTTATTTTTATTTAACTGAATACTTCATCAGTACTTTAAAAAATACAATTATTAATACTCAATAAGTAATAAAAATTAGTTATACAATTTTAGTATCAATTTAATTTATAATTAAACAATATATTACTTTCCACAGCATCTAAAAATTTTATATAATAAGATTTAAAAATATAACAATCTATGTTAATTATAACAAAAAAATAAATAAATGCGTTGTAAGGCTTGTGAATTAATTAAATCTATTTAAATGAATTATTCATAAAAATTATATGATTATATATTTTTCATAAATGACGATTTTAGTAAAAATATTGAAAGCTTATAAGTAATAGCTATATTACTATCGACGTAGTAATTTCATAAATTATTGAAAATGGCTAATAATATTATATCTGAATACGTTTATTGGGAACATATATGTATATTCATAATTTTAACCTAATAAATTAGAAAGTTTGACACTTTAACAAGTCCATATGTCATGCAAACAGTTTTGTTTATTATTAATAGATTTTAAAAAGACAACGCGTGTCCGTTTACTCCCGGGAATAACAGTATTAAGAGATCTTGAAGATTTAAATTATACCACTGCTAAATGAAATGCAAATCTAATCTCATAAATATATTTACAGCTCAGCTAAGTATCTTTGCACTTCAAAATTTTATGGTAGTTAACTGGACTATATTAAACTTTGTTCAAATAATATATAATTGTATAATAATTATAAAATTCTTCAAAAATAATATTGGACGTGTCTATATATAAATTGTTATCTATAAATAATCATAATTTATTAGTTATTGCTAAGCATGTTCTAATTAATTATTTTAGACTAATTAATTTTGACTCTTACATGTGATTTCAATCAATAATAATAATTAATTGCTAATCTCAGTCACAAATAATATTATTTTTATTAGGCCTTTGTTTTAAATCCTTAGTTAAGTAGTCACTAATATGATAGAAAATAATTATCAATTATTATACAAGCTATTTTTAAAAATGTCTAAGTATAAATTACACATTAATGATAACCTTTTATGTAATATATTATGTTCTGATAAAGTAAAAATTTAAAAATTTATATCAAAATGTTCTTATTTTAAATAATAAAATACATATTGTACTTTAAATATCAAATGAATGCACTAAAAAAAAAAAAAAAATAATAATAATAATTAAATTACAAATTACAGAAACATATGTAAGTGTTATTAAGTCTATTAAATAATACAATTTATATTCAAAAATTAAGTAACGTGATAAGCTGTTTAAAATAAGAAGATAATTTAAAAAAATTACTTTTTGCGTAAAAAAAAACAGTAAGTAAATTATCAAAGTTCTGTGTATATAATTTTATGAAATATAATGTTATCTTCATAATGCAAAGACTATATTATTATATTTATTAAACCGTTTAGTTTGTAATACTATATTGTAGGATTATAAAATTATAATATGAACTCTGTTTTTTTTTTTTTTTTTTAATAATTTAATCTTTGCTAAAAAGTTGATGCGTCATCATTGATTTTTATAATATAAATAAATATATTTAATTTAAATTGGTATTATTTTTATAAAATATATTTTTTATAAGTATGTTACTATAATTATACTTGAATATAATATGTTCTAAATGATTTTTTAAATGGACTTAATGCATTGAAAATTATCAAAATATGTAATAATTAATATGTGTCTAATATGTGCAAAATATTGGTAAAATATAAACGACTATGCATAGGTCTATTAAGTCTGTCAAGCATGCACATGTATTCAAAAATAACTATTATTTCCATTAAAAAAAAAAAAAAAAATTAAATTAAAATGATAGACAGTTGATATTATAAAATTCATAGAAAATAATTATATTTAATATTTGTGGATGAATTAATACTCAGCAGGCTGGAATTTATACATAATATTATTATAGTAAGATTAATGTATTCTAAAACTAGTGGATATATTTTTAAGGATTTATTAATATTGATAAGTACATATGATTAGAGTTTTAATACAGTTATAATGTATGTAAATTAAATTAACAAATATTTAAAAATTAGCAGTATTTAGTTAAAAATAATATTAAACATTTCATTTTTGTTAAATTACAACAATTATATTATAATTAAATTAATAACATTAGTAAGTCACAAAAATACATACTTGAATGATTAATTTTTAAGTATACACATACAAAAAAAAAATAAATAAATAAATAAAACGATTGTTGAAGGATATTAATAATTATTTAGTCAACTTCACATACCATCAAAATATTAATACTTTAAATGTTATCAAATATCCATGTATAAAATGTAAATATGTATCAATTACGTGTCCCTTATCACATTTACCTAACCTAATTTGATCTCAGGTTATACTGAATAAAAACAATTACAATATGTGGTAAAACATTTTACTCTTACACATTATTATCGTTTTGTAAAACTGGAAGACACTCTTAACATTAATTGCATTGTTAACGTTTTCTCTTGGTGTAAAGTGACCATAAAAAAAGTTTAAACATTTATTGAAGTACGTATTATAAACCAACTATAATTTACAACAAAGAATTGGAATTTCAGTATATTTTTATATTAATAATTTATTTAAATCGCTGTACTCTACTTAAATTATATTAATATACAACTACAGCGAATAAGTATAGTTATGTTATTATGATGTTTTAATGAAGCTACCATGTTATTATAATATATGATTTTTTTTTTTTTTTCATAACTTACTATAATTTTTCAGCCATACACTGTTTTATTATAAATTAAAATATATTTATCAAACGAAAAATATACAATTTGAAGTTTTTAGATATTTACTTTGAATATATTACATTTAGATTAGTAATATAATATTGATAAATCAAAAGTTTCTAGTGATTTGTCTTTTTTTTTTTTTTTTGTACTTCTTTTACTTTATTTGTATATGTATGATATTTAGCATACTATCCGCACAATTTTATCTGTACACTCTATAGAAAGAAAACACATAAAATCAAAAAATATTTATAAATCAACAATAATCATGTATGTTTTTCTTGAATTCATAATAGACAGTGCTATTTTATCAATTTTAGAAGTAGTATTATAATGGCTTATGTGTTTTTCTCAAAAAAATCTATCTGCATTACTTAATAATTAATTTTAAATTTTCTTAATCGATTTTTAGTCAAAATGTTACTTGAATATCTATATAAGATGACTATATTCTATCAAAACATTTTCCAACGAGTTATTGAGACCCTTATTTAAATTAAGAAGTATACTTGATATTGTTGCTGGTATTTGATATGATTCTAAAATGTTATCTTTTTTAATTTTCGGACAATAATCCAAATAATGTATCTATCTGTTTTCTCAAGGTAAATTAACAAATATTTTTTATGTCTAAAAAAAAAAATAAATGTTCAGGGAGAATGATAGAGTGGCTATTTATTTCTAAAATTGGTTCGAAAATCATCAGAAGATTCTAAGATATCATTGTTCAAAAGTTTAAAAAAATTATTCAGTAGTTTACCTAATTAGCGTTAATTAACTTAAAACTACCAAGTAATTTATAAAATATTCATAATATAACGTGTAATACCAATGTTTAATATCTTGTGTACAATTTAAATAAAATATTAGTATTATTTATAAAATGTTTTATTGTATTTTGTTAAAAAAAAAAAAAAAAAAAAAAAAAAAATAGTTTTTATAGTTAATTAAATTTTTATAAAATTTATTTATTTTATATTTTTAAATATTTAAACTTTTCAAAAATGATTTAATTCAAATAAAAAAAACTTTCTTTTTTAATAATTTGTAGTTTTTTTTTTTTGATTTATGAAAGAAAATATATATTTTGAATTATTTGTTAAATATTATTATTATACAGAATATCAATAATTACGCATTACTTTTTTTTTTTATATACATAGAAAGTAGATAAATTTAAACTATGTAAGACTAAACCATAATATATGTTATAAACATGGATAGTATATATTATTACCTTATCAATAAAGTCTATATTATTAAAGTTATGATAAATTGATTTCGTTTGCTAACAAAAAAAAAAAAAAAAAAAAACAATTTTAGTTTATGACCAAAAAAACACATTTTCCTCAATTTATTCTTACATATACTTTCACTATATATAAAAAAAAAAAAATCCTACATTTTAACCTTAATCACCTTTGTTTAATAAGACTTGGTTCAAAGTAAACTTTTGTTTCATTAAATAAATCATAATTTTATAAATTCAGTAACGATATGCATGGATTTTGGGATCTCTTTTTTATTTGATATATAAGTAAATACTTTTAAATTATGAAATATGCAATACATTTAAAGGCTTAAAACGTATGTTGATAGTGCATCTTATGATTCTATATAATTAATTAGTGTGATTTGTTATAAGGTGTTTCTGTTATCGATTCTATAGCTTATTGTTGTATACTATAGACCTTAAAATTTCTGAGTTATACATTTCAGTATAAAATATTACAAGTTATCACATGTATTAAGTGATATATACATAGCTATATAATTAAGGTAGATAGCCATCGTCCATTTCTCTGTTCCAAACTCAAACAGTAGTTGGAGTAGGAATAGGAAAAGGTGTAGGTATAAGAAGGATCAAGTTACTCTCTTAATCAAAACACGCTCATTCGAGCCAAATTGTCGAGTTGAGCGAGACAGAGCTGATTTCACTCGAAGATTCTGGTCACGTTTACCGTAGTGCCGCGGACGTTTATATATTATCTCTTGGGTCGTTGTCGTAGTTTTTGACATAATGATTTCCGGAAAAGAGAGATGCCATTGGGCGAAATTAAATTCCGTCAGTTGCCGTTGCCGAGTACCATCATAGCTTCCGGACGCCTGTGTCCATTCCCACCGTGGAACTACCCGTTCTATATATAGCTGTAGGCCAACCGTAATGTGCGTTGTTACAGTTCTGGATAATAAACGGAATCGTGACTCCCGGTTAAAAATGCGGGTAGTTCGTGTAAACACGCATTTCTAGTCGACCCAGTTAAGATGGCTACTAATATAAATATATAAATACACATCAACAATTCAACGAAAATACAAAATCACACACGTATTGTTACATAGTATATACAATTCAACTCAAATCAGTTTTTCACCTCCCATAGGTATAATATGGTTAATTATTATCAACTTGCCAACCATTGTTTACGTTAATCGAAGAGGATTTTAAAATAAAATGTTCTTACTATGAACTAAATTTTATTAAACCAATAATTTATGTCATTTTTGAATTTACATTATAAAGAACATGTTTAATACAATTTAGAGTTTGGACTTTTTGAGTCTTTAATATAATGACTTCCTATAAAAATTTAAGTTTGAAAAAACTTGAACACTTAACATTTAGCTGACGAATTCTAATATTTGACTTTATAATGTATTATTATTTTTTTTTTTTCATAAGATTTATTAATAATTTTAAATATTTTATGATTCATAGACTCTATGAAAAAAAATGCATAAATCATGTATTTATAATATAAAATATAGTTCATAGAACATATTATATTTTTCTCACCTAAACTTAAAATATGTCAAATTAATTTTAACGAAATTTAAATTAGTAGATCTATCTGGTGAAATTAACAACAACTTTTAAAAATAAATTAAATAATTTAATACTTTTTTGGTTATTAAGCCCAATTATATAAGGAATTAAACATTTTAAAATATTTTTACTGTTTAATAACACCATAATATGATGTTAATATTATGTACACACTAAATTAAAGTGATAAAAATTAAAATGGGTACGTAGAAAAATCGTTGCATTTACCATGAGCGTGGAAATGAGCTTTGTAACTTGTAAAACAAGTAAGTAGATTTTACTTTTAAATATCGTGTATCTTTTAATAAAGTATATATTTTATACTCCGATAACAATAAAAATAAATTTTCAAAAAAAAATAAAATATACTAGTGTTTTATGTATATTTTAAATGTTAATATAAATTAAAAATAGAAAAAAAAATCGTTAACTAAACGTTAATGCAAAATTTCAAGATTAATTTTAAATCGCATAAACAGATTAACATTTATAATATTGTTAAATGTAATATTAGATTAATATTATGGATAATAATTATTGTAATAATATCAAATACCAAATACTAGTGATGGTATTGTAATGCATAATATATTATCCCAATAATATCACGTTACGTTTGAACTTACTTAAGATTGTGAATAGTATTTAATTCATCAGAAAAATTCCACTTGTTTGTGCAGAAAAAAAAATAATGTAAGTGTTATAAATGTGATTTTATAACACACTGAACACATTATTTATTTAAACCAAAAAAAAAAAAAAATACACATGTTTAAAGCTATTAGACCAACATCCATAATTAGTATTTTAATATGATACAAACAATAATGTACATAGTTTACTTAGCGGTTTATAATTTGTATTCAAATTTGTCTGAAAATGTTATTCCTTATTATAAATAAATGTTTATTAAATAAATATTTAATAACTTATTGTAATTTACAAATTATTAACTTAAAAAGCAATTAGGCATTTAATCAAACAAAATGGACAAAATAATTTCTAGAATTTCTTTTCAATGTTTTAAAGCTAAATGTGCTATAAAAACATAAATTAAAATAATCACTTAAGAAATTATTGAGTTGAAAATACATTATAATATATTATAATTTTTCTCAAATTTTATATTTAAAATTCTATTCATATTAAATCAAAGTTGTGTGTATTTATTTGCTTGGTAAGAGGTGCTTCTGTTTCTTTCTTGTGTTGTTGCTTTACTATACAAAATCCGTTTTCTCTTATCTTTTTAAACACTCCATCAGATTCACTAAAAGGAAACGGCATTGTATATTTTTTTTTCAGTCCCAAGAAGACCCATTGTCCATGACAGAACATGACTTATGACGTTTACGACACTATACTTCCCTTCCCATACCACTAACACTGAATTTTTCCGATTTTCTGTTTAATGAATGTCACTGCTGTAAGATATCTATCATAAAAAAAAAAAAAAACCGTTTGTTTGAATATTTTTTATTTATTGTTGCATCTCTATTTATTTAGAACGAAAATTACAATATCATTTATACTCTTGTCAGCGTGGAAAAGTGATCAATCGCTGAAAATCTGCACAACGAACAATTGTATTCTTGATGACGAGTAGTTGGATTTATTGGGAGGTGTTTTTGACAAATGGATACACCAGCTGCTAGTTTCAGTTGTATTACAAAATGAAATATATATTTATTACTAAATACCGTAGGGTCATAATATATTCAATTTATTGATCAACTATACTTGTATTATTCACGTGGGTATACAAATTGTATCAAAATAAGCATTTTTTTCAAAACTTAATTTTTGTTATTTTTTTTTTTCATTTCTAAACAATTGAGTTGAAACAAAATTATGATTGTGACAATAAGTTATTGATTTTAATATATTAATTGAATAAAAATATTTTAATCAAATATTATATTGTTATACATAACCGAATAAATAACATAAATTACAACTGAAGTAAATACAATAAGTCTATTCATCCAATGATCATTTTTATGATTTAATTTAAATTTTCTACAAAAATAAACGCATTTGAAAATAAATTATCTTTAATCTAAATTATATTTTATATAAATATTATAAACTATTAACTTAGTAATGAGACTTATGTCACTAGTCAAATTAAAATATTGGATCCTTGGAATTATTCAATAATTAAACTATAACTACTAATAAATGGATACCGAATATTAAAATGATAATGAACCACTCATATACCTACACACTTATCATTTAAATATAAAAACGTAGATTTATTTCCAAACATAAATTATGTAATTCTAAACTAATACGCTTATACATTAAATGCAATGATTTTTAAGTGAATAATCATTAAAATTAATTTTTTTGATTAAACACTTAACATAATTTAATTTGTTAAGATATTAATACTAAATATTGTTGTTCATTTTTAGTTTATCTGTATTATGTATTATGCATAAAAATAAAGTATTTATGTTAATTATATTCATATAAATATTGACCATATATCTGCAAGTGACTTAAACATAATGATGTGATTCTCAACAACGATATCACATGTATGTTTATTATGTGTTATATATATATACATATACATAGTAAATCGATAAATATTTAGAAATTTCACTACCCGAAGATCATCTTTTTCATTCTATAAAATATAAAAATCATTTTAATAAATTACCACTTATTATTTGGATTGTAACCCAAGGAAAAATTTTACCAATAAAACTAACTAAAAAAAAAAAAATAAAACAATATTAAATAACATTAAGAACTCAAGCCAAATTTAGGGGACTACAATGACGTTCGAATTGCAAAACATTGGTACTAGTAATTTTACCTATGTTTTGAAATCAAAAAATCGAATATTTTTCCTACGTTCATTAAATAGTATGAATACATATATAGATGTTTACCGCAGTATTAACTTGTTTAACATACCATGTGTAAACGCTGGTATGTGTGTTAAACGTTACACAATGAAAACAAAGAGGCCTGTGGGCGTTGTGTTCTTCGAGGCGTATAGCGTTTAGCGTTGAGCGATATTTCACCGTTGGATTCAAACAAAACACCCTTTTGCGCATAAAAACCCAAATACGTAGTGCCATTATTTTCCTTTCATAGTATTCAATTGAGAAAAATAGGATACGTTCATCCATAACACACTCGTGAGCGTACACGAATTTACAGCCACCTAAACACTAACGCTCGCTCGCACAGGACCGTGTTTGTACATTTTTTTTTTTTTACCCCGTTAGAGTTGAATAGTCACGAAGGGTTCTATTATATACCAATGGATTAGCTTGGTTTTATCTGAAAATATTGGAATCCATGACAGCTCTTTAACGATTGGCTATTTATTACTAACACCGTTCATAATATTTTTCATGCAATCATTCTTTGAGTTTCGCTATAATATCATTTCTTTTTGAAAAATAATTTTTAATCAAATTGAATTGCTCGGGTTGATACTTATTTTTATAGTGAAAATCGTATCAGAAAAATTACTCAATTTCGATTTTTTAAATTAAATGTTCTATAATTTCATCACATATTTATTTGTATGCAGTTGTATTATTGTCTTCAAAAAATATTATTTTTTTTCCCCATCAGTTTTGTTATGAACATAAATCATACAAGTACGTACTTGCAATTTTAATAATTTAATATTTTTTTCACTTTTTTGTGTATTAATTTAATGAAACCATTAATGTGTATGTATATATATATATGCATATATACTGTTATTAAAATTATAATATGAATCTTACTTTAAGTTATTGAACAACCTTGTATATATATATATATATATATACAAGTATAATATACGATTAATAAATATTACAGTTGTATGATCATCGAATATTTAAATAATTTTTTTCAACGCATTTGCAAAACTTCCTTTTATATTTTTTCAAATAAATAATATTTATTTTAAATATACTATAATAATTAATGTACTAAAACACGGCAATTTTTGATAAATCAAAAATAAATCATTCCATTTAATATAATAAATAAAATTATTTTATAATAATTCAAACAAATACAATGACAGCCCTGTATTTATTCTTATTTTATTTATCAAACTCAATATCTAAGGTTTTTGTACATTTGTATTGTACTGTTGTACTGTTGTACTGAGTTTAATAAATATACTTTTATTACTAAAATGTTATTCCCAATTTCAGAGTTTTGGCAAAATTCTTTTAAAATAGTTCTGTTGTACTTAAAAATACACATTAAAACAAATTTAAAAAAATAAAAACATAATCTTTTTCGTCAATATGTTAATGAAATTCTTTAATGTTTATGATTCAAAACCATTTATTGGTGTAATTTTATTTCCTATGTTTATAATTATAAGGTATCACTGTTGAACTTTAAAAAAATTAAACCTGAAAACATTGTATAGTATGTTTATATAGTACATCATCAATAATTGGATAACAGAAAAACATATATTGAATTTGAATTTAATGAATAAATCGCACCATATTAAAAACAATTCTTAGCAGAAATAGTATATAAGTCTTTCTTTCTAAAACTATTTTATAATTAATTTATATTCGCTAAGTTTAAGCCTTAAATAATTATTATATATTGTAAATAATAATAATATTATTGTTTTATTATTTCAAACAACATTATTAGCCAAAAAATTTTTTTATATAGTATTATCATCGAATATTTATAAATAAATATTTTGATTTTTGTACCTTAAATGTATTTAATACAATTTTTGTAATAAAAATGTACAAGACACATTCTCATAAATTATTTAGCTATTTAACCAAGTAAAAACTTGTTTAGCTATAAAAACACGCTAATATTTATTTCCAAATAATTTCGAGGATTTATATAATTATTATTTAATACTAAATTACTATAAAAAATTAAATCGAATTTTTATTTTATATGTACTGGACATTTGTTTGTATTGAATCACTATAATGTACCAACGAGATTTAATTTTCCACTAATAGTACTATTAAAGTAGAAGATTCTAGTATTTTTACTGCTTTAAGATGTATTTGCTATGTGTGTGTGTAACACATACAAAAAAAAATTAAAAAATTAAAAAATAAAACAGATTATTGAATCAACTCCTCACTTAAAATCCACAAAAGCTACGTTTGGAAACATTGACTATCCTAGTAAATTCATTATTTTTATTATACTCATTATGAAAAATAATTTTATTATGTTTGTGTGTAAAGGTATGTTAAAAATTGACTGAAACCTTCAATATTAATATTTTTAAATTTATCAATTAAAGCGTATATAATAGATAGCTTAACAATCTATTATTACGTAATATATTACACCGGAAATAATTAATAATAATAATATAAACAATATTTATTGATTAAGTAAAACTATATTATCACATTATAAACGTTGATTATAATACCTTAATTTTTTTTTTTTTTTTTTTTTTTTTTTTTTTAATGTGACTGATTGTATGATTACTGTATATAATATACATTTATAATTCTATATTTGTTCAATGAAAATAAGCTAGTTTATATAAAAACTTACTATATATTTAATGAGAAATTTCAAAAAAAAAAAATAATACACATCATAAGTCCGTTAAGTGTATAAAACTACTTTATAAAATTATAAAATAGTATATATAAAAAAAAAAAAAAGGTATTATGAGTTATTTATATGTTATTTCATATTGCTTTCATTGGTCAGTTGCTCTACCGAAGATATTATGTAGGTAAAAGGTAAATACAATTATTTGATTAGGTTTATATTAGGTCAAATATAAAAATGGTAATATATAATTTTAACCTGTATATTTTATCTGCCATTATTTGAACTCTTAACAAAAATGAAAAATTAATAAAATTCAAAATAAATATTTATATATAATATGTAAACTCAATAAAAAAATTAATTTAATAAAACATTTCTTTAAAATTAAAATTACAAGATATGTTTTTTTTTTTATGTATATGCATATTCCATAAATCGTTTAGTTTTTTTAAGGTTGCCAATTTATTTTTATTTTTTATGATTGGATTGTCATAACTTCTTAAATTTGGCTTCAGTCAAATTTTGTTTTAACTTCAAGAATTTTATACATTTCCATATCGTTGTATGATCCTGTAAACTGATTATATAACTCTTTTTCAACCTATGTAGATTATTTCAAAAACGTTTGAATCGTTTGTTAAATTCACAGAAATATAAGAAATCAAATAGCCCAATTGGATTCGTTATATGATAATTTTTTTACTATAAACCTGCCTTAATTAATATAATAGAAGAATGGAATTTTGCGTTAAATTTTACAATTAATTTATACGATAAAACAATGTCAAAATCAATATAGTTTTTAAGTTTGAAAAAAAAATCATTAATTAATAATTTGGGAACTATAATGCAGATTAAAATAATATATACCAAAATAATACATAAGTTATTTTACAATACACTGAACAACATACATTTTAAGTCAAAAAAAAATAAAAATACGAGTAGTATGCATTATTTTAAGAAAATTTTGTTTTTTTACAGATATTTTTTTTTTATTAATTTTTAAAAAAATATTAATTATACGTTATATAAAAACATATTTTTTTAATTTTGTATTTGTATATTCACACATTTTTTTTTTCTATTTTGTGAATTCTAGATAACATAAAATCGATCAGTTAACACTAGATACAAAATACATTATAAATTTGTATTAATTATGTAATTTATCATTAATATAAATATATATAATAGTTAAATAAATTAATATAAAGATAATCAATTTTTATCCAAACTAAAATTTAAAATCACTTTGATTGAAATAATGTTTATTCTAAATTTAAATCCACGAAGATAATAATTAATTTAATACTATAAAATCGAGTGAAATAAAGTAAAATGAATAATTTACTAATTTTTTTTCAATACTCAAGCATGTATAATACGTATAATATAATATAGAAAATTGTATTCTGACCATTTTGGGAGTATATTATATAGTATTATTATTATTATTTTTGATATCTCATAATATTTTATCATTTCTACTAAAGACCAAACAGCTAATTACCGTAATCAATTGCCAATAGTTTAAAATTCATTCTACATTGGAATTACGATCATAATAATAATACGAGTATAATAACTGCTATATAATAATTTAACCATATCAAATATCATGAATCAATAACTTCAATATAACTGATATAACTAAGATAATATCTTTAACTGGATCTATGAACATTATATTAGATGTTATTAAACAGTAGTTACACATGCCTATAATATGATTGTTAACTTGTAAACAGGGAATTGTTGTTATTCTAAAATAAATCTCGTGTATCGATAATAGTGCGTGATACCATTTGAAAGCCATCTACACCTCGTTGTACCAAATTTGCCTAAACAATACGCCGGTTTATGTTAAATAAATACAATTGTTTAGTATAAATTAATTCATTTTTTTCTTCTGTAGTAAAAAAAAAAATACTTTTAAAAAATAAATAGTTTTAAGTTAATCTTAATTTTTGGAAATCCTATGGTTTCTTCAAAAAATGTTATTTGAATTGGTTAACAATATCCAAAGATATATCATAATAATTTATGATTATTATAATATTATCTTAACTTTTAATTTTTTTGAATTAAAATAATAATGATCTGATATAAATTTAATGAAAATCATATGACCAAACATTTGTAGTTTACTGTGGTATAAAATATAAAAAATCTATAGAGGAAAATGTTTTAGTCAAAAATTCAATTTACTCTCATGAAATCGATTGATGTTGATAAAAACAATGAATAACGATGTTTAAACTCAAATAAATAGTAAATTAATTTTGAATGAAAAACTTGAATTTATAAAAAAATAATAGAAGAATTTCCAAATCCGCAAACATAGAAAATTAAGATTGTTAAATAAAGTTATGTAATAAAATAAAAACAATATTAATTTGTTTAGTGTAATATTTTTGTGAATGGTAATAATTCAACTGTTATATTGTATAGTATTATGTAATTTCATGTAGATTATAAATATTTAATTTATTTTTAATAATTTTTGGATCTATGAAGTCAAAACTATTATTGTTTAATATTTTCACTTTATAAGCTTTAATTACAAAATTACAACTGATAACTGGTCAGTTTATACCATCTGAGCTTTTTTTTTTTTATATTTTAAAAATATCTATAAATACGAAAAATTCTTTTATTGAAAGTCATTTCAGATTCATCATAAATTTGATCTAAATACTAAAATACTATTCACATAAAGTTATATTAGTGATTTTGAGGTTTATATTCAAAATGTAAATGCTATTATAAATTATAATGATAATAGCAAACATATTGCATCAATTGAAACACAACATAATAATATGCATTTATTTGCAAATAATAATTTATCAGTAGCAAAGTTCATAAAATTAAAGCTTTAAATTTGGTTAAAAAAAAAAAAAAGTAGAAGCTTGACAGTAAAAAAGTTTTTTTTTTTTTAGAAGTACAAATTTCTCTATTTTACATTATTATATTTAGGGTGAATATGACATTACATTATGTTATAAATAGTACTATTCATAGATTATAACATAATTTAGATACATATTTAAATTTTATTTTTAAAAAATCCATATATTATACAGCACCTGAAATATTAATTGTCAAGTATTCTATTGTTCTCTTAAAAATATAAAATATAATTTTAATTGTTCTAATTAAGAATGAATAGTTTTTAGTGCTATTTGTTACATTAAGATAATGCTTCTACTTAACTATTGTTTATGTTGGCATGTTGATTAAATATAGTAATAAATAATATTAAATATATTATGTTTTTCTAATAAATAAAATTTTAAGAATATTAATAATTTAAATACATTTATTATTAGTGTTACTGTAAGAATATGTCAATTTAAAATAAAAAAAGTATTATATTTTTATCATTTTATATTTTGGAAGAGAATATAATGCTGTATGTGTTTTCAACTCATACATATTATGCAAGGTAATTTCAAAAATTATACTTTTCTTGAATTTTATCAAAAAAATCTATATTTTTTAAACGTACATATCTCTTAAACTTGTGAAAAGTATATTTTAATAGACTAGTTTTGAATAAAAAGTAATATTATAAAAAAAAGAGATAAAAATAAGAAGTAATTTTAAAAAGTTATGGCCTGATATTACCTTAAAAATAAATTTTGAACGGTGTTTCTTTATGATACACAAATAATAAAACAAAACAATTTAGAATCGATATAATTTAAGAATAAATATAAATCTATGAGTTTAACTGTATTAATTATAAAATCCTGAAATAATTCTCAAAACCAAATATAATATAGAATATTCCACAATAACCTAGAATAAACAATTAATTAAATTTAATGAGATTTTTATCTTAAAATTGTTTTATAGATACATTGAGATAAACGTAATACAATATTAATTAGATGACTACAATTTTTATGGTCAAAGAAATGTTTTTGTACAAAAGGCTTTTTTTTTTTTTTACTCGTCTAGATGGTTTTGTCAAATTGATTTCTTGGTAGACTATACAAAAAAAAAAAGCTTCACTGAACATATATTTACTGTGAAATCAACGCAAAAAAAAAAAAAATCGCATTGAAATTTTATTAGCGCTTGAAAATGTTTATTAAACTGTGATAACGTTTTCAATTTTATTTAAACGAACTATAATTATTGCAACTATTAGTAAGTTTTTGAAATACATGTTGCAATACAATTAGTTCATTGTTCCTACGAGTAATGAATATATAATATATATATATATATATAAATGATTATTTATTTTTGGAAACTTAATATATGATGAAACAAGAAAATTAATTTATACGATTAGAACTTAGGTATTAAAATGTTTTAAATGTTTAAAATAGGTTTATGATAACTTTATGCATTCATCACCATGAAAATGCATCACATATAAAATTTATTTGAAAATATTGTTTTTTAGTTTAAGTGTCAAGTTGTATTTATAATGAATATTAAGTTTATGAAATGACATAGAAAATAATGATTTTATTATAGGCATCGAGTAAGGTAATGTGCACGTGAAGAATATCGCATTAATTTATCATTGACACCAAAGCTAAAAACATTATGTGATAGCAATATCATATAAAAAGGGGCCACCAGATGGGGTTCACCGGATGTAATAAAATAGCACAGAACAAACTCAACGACTAGACTGTTATTAATAGTTGACTTGGTTCAGTTATTATACATACAAATAGTATAGATTATAAATTTTAACAACTATTGTGTATTTATTGTGTACCACAATTAAATTTCAACTGTATGATACATAATTGTTAAAACTAAAACACCACAAGTGAAGGAAATACCAGAAACTGAACGTCGACATTTTGGACAGAAAAATAATTCATAACCACTACCAAATGATTGCATAAATCTATTATTGCCTTTATTTAATTATAAATGCATAATTTTGGTGTTGACCACTTATTTTAGAATATAATATTATGATGTGTTAAAAAGATATATGCACGTGCAAAATTTAACCAACACTCAATTTACCTTTTATTCTCCTCGTATAGCATATCTGTTAAAATGTATAATACCACAGCTAAGTGATATTCCATTGACCATTAGATATTATTATAATATCACGTGCTATAGTCGAGTTTTTAGATACTAGTATAAATATTTCACTTAAAATATGGAAACGAAATCCATTGGAACTTATTTTACTCTTGCATGTGGTCTCACGTGTTTTAAAAATATGATACGTTTTTATTGTTTGTTTACAAGACCTAGTTGATATTATCTAAACCAATATAATTGACATTACAAGGTCAATACCGAAATTTGCATTGTATTTCAAGTTCATGGGAATTTTTTCATAACATTTTCGTCATAACTAATTATTACCGAATATTTAATATAAATGTATTTATATCTTGAGATAACTGTTGTTATATTGTTTTATATATTTTTTTTTTTTGATTTTTTATTTATTGAACTCAAGCTTAGGTGACTAGGGCCATTAGCTGTTGTAGGAGTTATGAATTGTGGTAGGGGTAAAGTTGGTACGGTAGGTTGTTTTTTTAGTAAACACGTGTATGTATGGCAAGGTTTTTAACCACTATGATCCCTGGTGGTCACCCATCCGGGAGCTAGTAGCTTTGGCAGTTACTTCCAGTCGCATCCCGCGACTGTAGCAGCCAAAGCGCAACGCCAAGCCACCCAGATTTTTTGTACATGTATAAAAAAAATAGTAGTGGAGAATAATACCATACATAATATATATATATATATATTTAAATCATTATATTTAAGTTTGTTCATAATATACATTATACACTATACTTGAAACATTATAATAATTTGAAGTAAAATTGAATACTTATTTTGTTCATAAATTATTAATGATGTAAATTAAATATGATGCTTTTCTATTATATTTCTTATAATCCTCCGGTTAGATTAAAGGTAAAAGTTCATATTGCCCAAAGGTTTACTGCTTACGTCTCAGAATTTTGTATTGCAAACAATCACAAAATTAAAGCAGTTTAATTTTAATGGAAGAGTTATAAATACTTTTCTTTTATAAATCAGACAAACCATTTACAGTGGAGCGTCAATTAACCGCACTACAAAATTGTTGAACAATTTATTTTTAGTTTAATTAAATTTAGTTTTATTATTCGTTATATTAATTTTATCAAACTATATTTATACATATTATAAAATCCGAGATTTTTTTATTATCTACTATGGCTCACTTTAATGTAGAATGTATATTCAGTTAAATTTTAAACTCTAAAAAAATTCGTTATTATTTTAAATAAATAAAAAAATGTATACATTTTTATTTTACATAATGTATATATGCTATATTTTTAAATTTTAAATTTCAATTAATTATACTTCGTACTTTCAACAATACATTAATGAATATGCACATTTTTTTAATTTTATTTTTAATCATTATTTAATTATCCGTATCTTTGATCTACTGTATATACATTCTGAAATATAAATAACTATTCTTATATCTTATATTACAAAGAATAAAATAACATAATAGAATAAAGAGAAATAACATAAAAACAATATTGTTATATATGAATTAAATTTTTATAAATAAAATTGTATCAAATTTTATAAAATAAATGCTATAATACATTAATACACAAATTGAATAATTTCGTTTTCTAATATTTATGATTATGGAAAATATCACTTATTTCATGGCTTAGGATGACATTTTAACTATATTTTACTTTTTAAATTACTTTTTAGACATTCTATATCATATTTCAATAATATATAGTATTATATAAATTTTGCAGCTGTTTTATATTTATGGGTAACCTTTATAAACTATATGAATTTTTATCTTGAGAGTATTTTCTTTTTATTATCAACGTAAATCTTTGGTTAATTCATTATATAACACATTTCAAGTTATTCTTTGTTAAATAATTAAAAACAATGACAAACATATAATTATGTTTATTAAACTATTGATTAAATATAATCAAAACATTTTTGACATACCAGCATCAAAATGCATTTAAATTGAAAACAACATTTATTTTTTTTATTTCACCCTCTCGAAAAAGCATTTATAGTTATATTTTTAATTTGTAAAACTATATTTCTTTGAACAATTTAGAGTAACTTATGGATAACAATTATTCCATAAATAGCAATCTAATTATTTATTTATTTATTTATTTTGTCGTACACCATGTAGTAGAATTTTATAGTATACATAAATTGAATAAATATAATAATTATATATTAATATGCATATTGTATAAAAATCAATTAAACTTATATTTTATTATTCAAATGTATTTATTTTATTTATTGACAAAAGATAAATATTTTGATGAAATTATTATATAACAAAAGGCATGCCCATTGCCCATTAATTGAAATGTGTATTTTCATTGTATAAATCAGTGGCAACACCAAAAAGTATGAGGTACACACAATATGTATTAAATGGCTGCAATATTATGGGTTGACTCATGTGGTATTTGATTATTGTAGAATTGAAACAGTGTATACCTATTGAATTTCGTTTTTGATGGAATATTACACGCATATACAATAACAAAAGTTGTGCGGAAAACAAACGCACGCCTTGTTCAGCTTGGTCTTTCAAACTTTTTTTCGGTTTCGTATTCTCGACGTTATCGTTCATCTCGAACGCCCTTTGCACTTACCAGTTACGCACACTTTTGAGAGAGCATAGCAACATAAACCATGAACTATTTTGAGAACCATTGTACAGAAAGTGTGGAGGTAAAGAAATAAAGCACTATTATAGTGTACACACACACAAATGCACTAATATTATACGCATAAAATGTGTATTAAACGTATATATAGTATTATAACGGCATTTTCGTGTAAATGGTAAATTTATGACGAATATATTTTTTATTTTCTCTCGTCGTCGCCACGCATGCATGCATACGTGCATACCTCTTTTTCTTTATTTTTTTTTTTAGGTGGTCCAGAGTATGCTGAAGAGCCCATCATAAATACGATTTTATGTGGCACTCGCTCGTTCGCACTGTTTTCCAATGTAAATAGGTTAGTTTATTCGACTTTCGCACCCAACCATTCCACCATGCTACTAACACTTCAAATGTGTCTCTTTTGACAATCGACTATAAAGAACAAATGACGGGGGTGAGATGGGTGCAAACGCCAGCTTCTCATGAATTTACAATCACTGTAGAATCTAAGTTTATATAATCCACATGTGTTAGTTTGGCGTGAGTATATGTGTGTGTGTCTGTACGCGCGCACACCAAAAGACTAGGGTTTTGGTGAGGGGACGAATGAATAGAAGAATAAAGGAGAAAAAAATACCGACGCAAATCGAATATTGTAATGGTAGTGCCTTGAAATAAATCGTTTGTCTGGTTATGTTTTTTTGTAACACATGGATATATCGACTCTACAGTATCGAAAAAAAATCGGCAGTAGAGAAATATACGTGAGCTGTTATTATCGTAAGTCGTCACTGTTTTATTCATGACTGTTTCCCAAGGTAAACGTCTCCTCTAACTTATCCCCAGTCACCTTTACAGAGATAACAAAAGTAGCCCGAAAGATGTTTACACAAACACATACTTCACAGTTATAAGCAAAGTCCATATACAGCGTTATTTTGCATCTTGAACATATTATGCTATTGTTGCATCCACAGTTAGGCTCTGTAAGTTTCACAAAACTGAAACACGTAAACGCATAAAATATTTATTTATTTTTTTTAATTCTTCAAATGATTCAGATCAAAAAAGAAAAAAAAGTGAGAACAGTATAGTTCCAAGAATTAATAATAAACCCGAAAATAATTTAGAACCAGTTTGCTAATCCATTACTCTAAATTAAAATAATGATATGGTATATAATTTATTATAATAAATCTCTAGTTTTTAATTAAAAAAAAAAAATCCAAAAACTCTTTGAAATTGAAAAAAAATACTTTTCTTATCACTGCAGTTAATTATTTTTATTTTTATTAACTAAATAAACTACAACGTAGTTATGCGATATACATATAAATATATATCACCGATAAATCTTAAACATTATAAAATTGTTAATGAGGATTTTGATTTTAAATTCTTATTTGAAGTGGTTAATATAGTATATTTATGTATATATGTATAAACTACTTTTGAAAACTAAAGAGCTAACACAAATGTTATAACATTCATAAAAGTCTATACATAATTTATCCAATTATTAATATTATTAAAATGTGTATTAATCTGCTTGACCGATCAATAAATTAAGCATGTCACCATAATTTTACTTTTATCATACACATATTATTATAAATTTAAGAATCATAGAATTTTTATCAATATAAACACAACGACAATTATACATTTATACAAATAATGCGTGCTGTATATTTTTATAAAATCGATATTTAGTCTCATATTACCATATTATTAATACACTTACCAAATTTATTTCATGAATATGTAGATACCATAAGTTTGTCATATTATTATTTATTATTTTAAGTAAAAAAAAAAAAACAAAAAGCATTCTGTTTGAAAAGAATTTATGCACTTCGATAAAAGAAACAGAAAATATCGTAGGATTCTAATTTTAATAATTTTAATTTACTCGTATAATATAATAGGTATTATTATCATAAAATCACGCATGAACGTACTGGCTAAGTAAATAACCACTAGTTAAATATGAATCTAAAAAAATAAAATACATTAAATATGTTTCTAAGTATTTTTAAGCTGTGCTAAATATCACTATATTAAGCTGGAAGAATAAGCAAATAATATAACAGGTCATCGCTTGCGCGCCCACGCTTGAAACGTTAACGTTCGATGCGTTCGTGACGAGCTCGCATTAAAATAACCGTAATCTAAAAGAAGCTCAACAATAAACGATCTAACGGTGGATAAAAAAAAAATATATGAAACGAAGACAAAAAATGAAAATGCGTACTTATATAATATAATATATTACGTATAGTTGTAATAGCTGATATTATACGTATACTGCATTATCGCATAAATCGCCTTGACTCCATAATATAATGATACTGGTGATGGTTTATGATATTATTATTTAATAGTTAAGTACGAGAATGGGTTGTGGGCCCGATTGTACATATACACGCGGTAACGGGTAGTGTCAGCATTATACATATAGGTATCTTATAATATAGGGTAGAAAATAAAAAATTCACAGAAGAGAAAAAAAAAACTATTCACGTGATGTTTGAGACATTTTTGACAGTAGAATGTAATGCGATACAGGTACAATTACTATAACGTTTATTTTTATCTATTAACTTTACAAGTATAGTATTATTAACGAGTATTGTTTATCTGTCAAATTAATGACAAAAACCAAAATCATTAAAATCAACTTTAATTTTAATTGAACCTGCATATTTATAATCAACCAGTAATTAGCATAAAACAAATAAAACTATAGTACAAAGAAATAATCTGAGATTTAAGCTAAATTGGTTTATATTTCACTTTATTAAATCGGTGAATATAGCTTAACAATGTATTCAATGTATTCAAAATGTGATGCAAATTATCCCAATATAAGATAAGTAGATTTAAATAGGTACTAACAATTTAGTTAGTTTATAATAAATTATAAGTTAAAATATATGCTTATAAAATATATTAGATTAACCCGTCACTGGTATCACTAAATGTTGTATTATAATTCGTAATAGGTATCGTGTAAGCGTTGGGCTAACATTATCATTTTTTCATACTGTGAATTATTTAACAAATTTAGAATAGTAAAACAAAGATAAAAATTTTTATCGAGTTATATTCTACAAATATTTGATTTTTAATAACAATTGTCATTTTTTAAATTATCTGTACAAAAAATTAAAAATAAATAATTTTTGATAGAAAAAATATATATACTCGTTATTTCCACTTTCAAAATTATTTAATATACAAAAATAAAAATCGACATGTATATAATCAGAATCATTAAACATATGATTATCCTCAGCCTCACTTAACCATGCGGATATTTCTTTACAATTTTTGTCATATTTTGTGTATAAAAATAATACGAAAACAATAATAACATGTTTAGTATCGTGCGAGTCGGACGCTAACATAATTGCTGATTTCAAAATTTAACGGATCATTATAACCACAAATAGATGTTTTTGTACTGGATTTTTGGTTATTTTAACTTAATATTATTTGGATAAGAGGTATATGGAGTTTTAAAACAATCAATTTTTATTTGAAAAATTTTAGTGAAATGCTAACACTGATAGCGATGACGAGTTAAGAAAAGCATGTAATTATTTTTTCATAAGCTATTATAAATATCTAGTTGATCAAATCTTAATTTTTTGTTATTTTAAACTAAAATACTTTCTACATTTACATTTACAGTTTCTTTACACTTAAAATAATTTTTCTAGGCTTACTTTTCTAAAAGGAATTTCATAAACTATATTTTATTTATAAATTTTACTTAAAATAATAAAGAAATAACATATATTTTTAAAACTGCAATAAATAAATCAATTGCTATGTACTATACCATCTATACCTACTGTTTAGTAATATAACAATGAAATAACTTAGAAAACATATTATTTTATTTAATATTTTATAATACAAGAAAACAGTTCATAAGATAAAAATGTAAAACATCCAGACAACCATCATTATACTATATTAAATTCCTGTATAAATACTTTATAAGAAAAACGAGTTAAAATACTGTGTATCAGTTGATAAGTAAAACGTCTTTTGGAGCAAAGTTTTAAATAAAATGTTATAATTTAAATTAACAAGATTAATTTATTGCATCAAAACATAAATAAAAAAGATAGAATTTTTATTTTATATAAATTTATATAATTGTTTACAATATAAATTGATAATAATTTTATAAACCAAACGTTAAGATATTAAAAAATAAATAATGTGTAAATCCATTGATAATTTTACTTATTATCCTTAATTCTAAAAATTAATAAATCATTACATCATAAAATCGAATACCTGTTACCACTTTATCCAAAAATTGTAAAACCTCTGATACTTTCTAACTCAGTTAATACTGCAACGCGTTTTTACACGTCTTTAAAAATAAATGTAAAACATAAAAAATAACCTTTTTAAAGCACAATCTGCATTCAATTTTCAATCAATGTAGACGTTACATTCTGCATGAAACTTTTTGTTCCATTTAACTGTTCCAAAATGTACTAAATCCAGGATAACTGTAAAACCAATGGTTTCCTTGTTCCGTTTAAAATTTAAAAGGAAAATAAGTATAGACAGGATCCAGTGACCGAATAATAATATAATTTGAGCTTGGTCTTTACAAAAATGGTCAAGATTTTGTTCACATATCTAATAGAAAATGTTATAATGTTTTTCAATTTAAAAAAATAAAAATAAAATGTTGTATATATATATATACGAAAATACTGAATCATTAACATTTAAATATTACAGTAACTGAATATTACTCTAAAGTATTAATTGAATGAGCATATTATTATTAAATACAGTTTAAGATCACATATTCTAAACACAAATTTTAAAGAAATTAAGATATACACATTATTGTAATATCAATATAAACAAATGCATTTGTTAAAATCTTTAATTATAAAATAAACACTAATTCCATTCATATAATACATTAATATACTGATACAAGTAGAAATGTAAATGTTTAATTTAACTTAAGTTAAATGTAAAAATAAAAATACGAAAAAAAAATCGTTTGAGAAAAAAATGCATTACTAAACAAATATTTTCAAACATTCTATTCGACTGTAGTGTTAAAAGCTTTTTCAAAAAGTTTCATCAATAGATGACTTTTTTTCTCAAGTCATCAGTCTCTAAAATTTCAAATTAATACATATATATATATATATATATTATTATTATTATTTTATGTAATATATACTTTTTTTTTATTTTAACTTTACATCACTTGATCTTATTGTAAACTGTAAAATGTATTGACTAATTAATTAAAAATAAAAATAAAAATTATTTTTAATTTGACAAACTATTTTTGTTTTAAGTCAATTTTACTTTTAAAAATTAATAACACTGATCACTTATTTTTAACCATACGAATAAAATATATAATACGAGCTATGGTTGTACAATTTTTTTTTCTTGTTTTCATAAAGTCACGTTTGTAAATTCAGTGATTTTTTTTTTTTTTATAACTCACTATAGGAAATTGAGTTTTTCAACAATTCATTAGTTCAGTATTTGTTGGTTTAATTAATGTTTACTGAATTTATTGATGTGATTCCCTCTCAAAGTGTATAATGAACAGTAATTAAAACGGATAACAACTGCTGATGGTAAAAAATAAAAATAAAAAATTATAGTATTAAATCATTTGCATAGAACATGCATTTTTGTTTACTTTTTATTAAAAATATAATTAATGGACAACTTGAATACTGTTGATGAATTAGTTCCATAGTATCAATGAGATTTACTGTAATAGTCAATTACTACAAAGAGTTAATTTTAAATTCAAAACTCTTTAATTATTACTTAAGTACTTGCAAAAAAAATTGACGAATTCTAACTTTTCCGTTTATAATGCATTTTTATTAGCTTATTGTGTCAAAATTGCCAATCACTAAAACAACATTTTTCTATTAATTTATAATATTAGGTTAAATTAATTTTACAAAACTCTCATGAATGTTATATATTATTTAAATTAAAAGTTTATTTTGCCAGGTCAACATCTTTTATTATACAATTAAACGATATTCTACACACTATTATTGTACTATTTAATTTGATCAATAACAATAACTTTTACATAGGGACATGACATTCATAATTGAAAGAATTTAAAAAAAAAAAAAAAAAAAATAAGAAATTTAAAAATTATCTGTAAAATATAATCTATATTTGTTTGAATTTTATTTATTTTAAAATTTAAAATAAATACACTCAACTGCAAAATTATTACAGAACTTTCAGAAAAAAAATGTCTATGTTAATACTACTATTAAATTTGTAATTTAACTTGGAATAAGTAACAGCAAATAATCTAAGTGTATCTACTTCATTCAATTTCTGTCCTTTAAAATAGAAAATAGAAATTTCGGATTTATTATTTAAATAGATAATATTTTATTGGATTTTATTTCAAACTTATATGTATGTAAAGAAATCTAAATACTATTAAGCAATCAGAACTCAAAATTTATCATAAACTTTTAAGCTTAATTAATTTAAAATTAGTTCAATAGTATAGTTAAATAAAATATATTATTATTTTTTAAAACAACTTATACCATCATAATATATTAGATAATTAATATTTTTTTCTTTTTTTATAATCATAAATTTAAACTGAATATGACTTTCTATAACTCTAATGTTTGTGTGTTAACATAATTATTTTAAATACATACAGTTTGTTGATAATTTAATCAATAACTAATAAAAAATATATAAATATAATCATTTAATATATTATTAAGTTTAATTTTTTGGTATTTCAATTTAACAGGTTTATACTTTAAATCAAAGTGATTTGATTGAATTACTAATGATATTGTATATATGTGTAATGTGTATACACCATTTTTTTTTCTTCTACTACAAATTGTCAGTACATGTTGTAACTAATAAATAAAATGTACAATATTTTATTTTATTATTTAAAGGTTTACAAATGACTATGCATTTTTAGTAGATATGAATTATTTTTTTAAGTGCATATTATATGTACTGTAAAACAAAGTATAATGGTGATTTAATGCTCTGACGTATTTACTTGACAACTTCAGTGAAATCTCTTTTTTAACTTTTCATGCCGTTAGTAAAACAAATGTACTTAATGTCATTAAGCTCATTATTATTGTGTACGATACAATAGTATAATAATCATAGTATTAAAATCATTGTTATTTTTTATTTTAAGTTTTGCAAGTAATATGCAACCAACATATTATACACAGTAAAACCTGTCTATAATTTAAAACTGTTTATAATAGAAAATGTATCGATCCCAAGTGATTTAGTTACTGAGAGGTTTTACAGTACTTTTATCACAAATACCGCTGATTTAATGATATACAATAGAAGTATTGTACACGAAAGTGGTTATTATTTAACATGTGGACGGTAACTGTTAGGTTTCTTATTATGAAAACTATTATATTTTTTTTTTTTTGAGATAAGTAACTGATTTCATTCAATGTTAAATTCTCAGTAAAAGAAAAGTCTATCACATGATAAGGCTCCATATAATATTACGTGGGTTTAAAAGGTGTAATTGTATTTGTTGGGAGGCGTTTCGAGAATGTTAACTACGTTTAATTCATAAGATACATTATCGTTTGTAATTTAATATTTCCATTGACGCGTACCATGACGATATGCAACCATGTACAATACCTAACTTGATCAGACTTGTCACATTTCACCTATGTGTATGTGTATTGTTTAATCTAATCTAATAGAATCATATTATATATTTGACTGTGGTTTCAGATATCATGGGTTCGCCGCAGGGATTGGCACATCTTGACTTCGGGCATGTTCACATACACAAATGACGAGAGGTTTACCGTGTTGCATGCTGAAGGTTCGGATGATTGGACACTGAAAATAAAATACGTGCAGAAAAGAGACAACGGCACGTATGAGTGTCAGGTGAGTAAAAACTACTTGTTGATTACCCATTTTTGCTATATATATCGTAGGGTCAAACACAACTACCACTAATGTGGTTCGTCTAGAGGGAAGGTAAGAGACCAATAAATGCGATTTTTATATTAGCGCCTTATTTTTTTTAGCAATATTGAATAACTATTGACGGAATACTTGGAAAATATAAAGTATACATTTTATAAACTGTGAAAAAAATATATATATATATATCAGTAAATGGTATAAAAATGATCATGGTGAGATTTTTTTAAAATTATTATATAATAATATGTGTCTGGATAGTTCTAGAAACTTTATTTTTCTTTGTTTAAAAAACAAAAAGTTTCCATCATGTGCTAAGTAAGCTAAATAAGTGCAACATACTTTTCTAATTGTTGTTCTTTTCTTTTTTTTTTTTTCAACAATTTTACGGAGTTATGTTCAATGTTTTTTTTATTCTTATAGTTTTACGGTTAATGTCATCCCATAAAACTTTTAAGACCAAAGTTATTTCCTAAGAAAATTGTTTGTAAACAATTATAAGAAATAAATTAAAAAATAAATACAATATTGAACAAAAGACACAATTTAGCCATAATGTACTACAGTATATTTATGAATATACAATTGATTGACAATTCATTGAAACATATTATATTAAAAACTGATTGGAGAATAAATAGCAAATTTAAATTTAAAATATTTCAACTATATATTAAAATTATAATTGTCTAAAAATGTATGATAAATCAAACTGATATATAAATTCTAATTTAATATAATTTTGAATAATCTTGCTGTAAAAAAAAAAAAATATATAATCAAGTACAATGTTAAAATATTCTGGCATACAAAAAGTGAATAAAAAAAAAAAAAAAAATGTAAGTTTATGTAGAACCATTAAATAAAGAATTTATGCTTTTATACAGACCAAATTGTGTATTCAATCAAAAATATAAATAATTAAAATTTCAATTAGAAGACAAGTGGAGACAAGTGTAAAATGAAGAAAATTATTTTGTGTTTATTCAGATACTTAGAAACTTAGTTGATATTAAACATACTTGTTTATTTTTCATTATTATTATTATTATTATTATTATAACTTATTTGAATCAAATAAATTGGCATTTTTAGATTTGTAAATTTCCAAAAAATCAACTAATATTAATGTACCTATACAATATACATATTATAATGCATATACAAATAATATTACATCTATTTATAACTTTAAAAAAGTGAGCACTAATTTTTATAAATTTTACAAAACTCTATGAAATTGAGATCACTTTACTGTAAATCTTTGCACGATTACTTGTATTGATATTATAATATTTATGGTTTCCGGTGTGAACTGACTTTACGTTTTAACTTTTTGTTTTGAAATCTTGAAAATAAATCATTATGATTTGATTTTGATTTGATTGAAGTTATATTTTTATTAAAATTAACATTACATCATACGTTATAAAAAAAGTCTATAGTGAAATAGTAGTTAGTATTATATGAATATTGTAGTACATACTACCTAAATTAACGAATACGAATAAATCTTAATTTCAGATTGTATCCTTTACATAATTGCATCAGATATATTTTAGAACTATATTAATGTATACATTTTTGCATTTATAATTGTACGTTAATTATAAATACAATTATTATATTATAATATATACATATCTAAAGCTAATTTGAAACATGAAAGAAACCTCTATGATGTCAATGTAATTATATAATTATAAAAATATAATTTATAAATCCAAACACAAATTAATCGATTAAAAAAGTAATTTAAGTAATTACTATAGTATATAAGTATAGTAGCACATAACTAATATATTATAAATTATAAAAGTATAACTAAATGTATTAAAGTAAATTAACATGTCATATATATATAAAATAAAATAACTTATAAAAAATAAAAAATCCTTTATTAATAATTATCGTGATAATAATATTATGTAAGCATACTGCCAAATCAATATAATGAAATATATTTGTTATTGGGTATGAAAATAATGTGCAATAAAACAATACAATTTATATGCTTAAAAATAAAATTATAAAAACAATTAGATTTTCTAATATATTTGATAAAAAATTAAGGTAGCTGGATTATGTGTTCAACATATTATTGAGATAGAGCACTCAATATCACGTACCACACGTACTACATGGTTCAATAAATTAAGTACCTTAACATTATGGTTTTGTGTAAGCTTGTAAATTATTATTATATAAATGAAACCTCTCTTCTGTGTACATATATTATTAAAAGCCGCGTACATGTATGTGAATATTATAATGATTTGCTAAGTATACGGTTCGTGTTATACATTCATATTTTTATTTTTTTAATATAAACATAATAATATATAGTTATATTTACTCTGTATTTTATTTTTAACGTTCACGTCAAAACTAGAACAAATCATGCGTGAAAAGTATCAAGCACATTTAAAAGTTTTTCGTAGTTTCATGCACCAATGTGAAAAGATATTCTACTGCAGATAAAAATAAGGCTGGTTGTCGACGTAGTAGCGTTGGACAGGAAAATCGTTTGTGCGTGAACAAAGTTTTTTTTTTTTTTTTTATCAGATTTATAATGACAAAAATAGTAACACATTGTACGATTGATCAAGTGATTTAAATTTTTTACGTGACTAGTTTGATACAGGTTAATTTAAAATGCATATAAAGTTCATAACATTCTCATGAAAATCTATTTGAATGTAATGCTGATCGAGTTAACAAATTTGTTTAACTAATAAGTTATATTTAATTGTAGAAAATAGTAAGTTAACAGTTAACTAATATATTTTTTATGAATTTGTAAATTAAAAATGAATGAATCAAACAATTTACAAAGTTAAAATTAATTTAATTAAGATATACGATTTAACATTCTAATTTTTGGTAAAAAAATAACATATCTACTCAAATAGAAGAACAATTATAAAACTATCAAAATTCAAAACTATCAATCATTATAAATGTTGAAGCAATTAATTACTAAAACAAATATTTTATTTAATTAATTTGCATTTATATATATATATATATATATATATATATATTTCTATGCATATACATTAATTACTGTATTATAATTTTGCATTTACTGTATTACATTTTAAATAAAAGAGATATTTATATACATATATGTATTTTATAAATTTGACTAAAACAATTGTATAAACATATTAAATTTGATGATGAAAAAAATAATGAATTTGAACATATAAAGGGATAACAACATATTCTTTAATTCAATTTAATTTTAAACACGTTGATAATAAATACATTATCTTAAATTATATTTATATTAATGTAGCATTATTTTCTTATAATTTTTAAATAAAATATTTTACAATATCCAAACACCGTGTAAATATACTGCATAATAATCAAATCAATTAAATAGCTTAAAATATTTAATAGAATAATGAAATAATGTAATAAAATAAAATGATTAAGTGTTTTTTAATTTAAAATTTTACAAAATATTAGAGGTTAATTTTACGTATGTTTAAACAAAATTACTATAAAAATCAATATTTCAAAAACGATAGTTTAGTTCGAAATTTGATTCAATGAACTTAAAATTAAATAATATAATTAAAAATAATAAAAACATTATTTTTATAATTTATTTAATTATCCAATTTAATTTTTTATTTAAATATATTGATGTAAAATGGATTATTTATTATCTTAAAATTATTTTTTATAAATACCAAGTTAATAGTTAAACAATATATGATTTTATTAAAATAATTATGGATTTTTTTCGGATTTCATTAAAAATATAGCTATAAGAATTTTTGTTAAACATTTATCTGATATTAGTATTAAATTCAATTGTTGACGCAATTTTTATGATACTTTTTTGTTTTATTAGTATTCAACTAGTATGATATATTATGAAATAATCGATCGTATCTCAGAACTTGCTTAGACTGCGTTGAGTATTTGTTGTATATAACTAACTGAAAATACTAGAAATTGATTTTGCATTAGATATGTCCTAAAGAATTTAACTTACATTTTTTGGATTAATTACCTATTTATAAATAAATTCAATAAAAAAGTGTCGGTAAATGTTTTGGGCATCCTTAAATCAAAGGTTATTATCATATTATATTATATTATCTTAACTGATTTGAAAAAAATAAAACATATTAAATTATATTTTTTTTTAATTCTTATACTACTATGTTTTTAAGTTTGATCATATAATTCAGCTAAAAATAATAATATTATGACAGCATAAAAGCATAATATACGAATTTAAAATTTAATTCATATTTTAATAAACTAAACAAACTTAAAAAGTATATGCATATGTTTTTCTTAGTTAAATTATTGTTGAATGTACACAAGTTAAAAATATTAGGAATTTATTTTATTTTTTTACTAGAAAAAAACAAACGTCATAATCGTTAGTAAACATATGCGTGCACAATAAATTGTACTATTTAGAATGTCCATAATTTATGTGGTGAAGATTTTATATAATATAATAATTAATTTTAAAATTAATCATTATTAATATTGTTTTAATTTTGTCGTTGTTTTACAGTAAATACATTTGAGTAATTGATAAAAATTATGTGATTAGCATTTTATGATATGTTACAAACTTTCAAAACAATTAAATTTAATTCTTACACGATAAGTAAGTCCAATCATAAAATTTAATGTATTTGCAAATTCTAATTCTATTGTCCAGAAATATTTTGGAAATTAAAGCTAAGAACAGAAAATGAAGTACTTTTCTGCTACATATTAATGTACTTAAGCGACAAATAAAGGCAAATTTATTGAAAAACTTAAATCATATGAATGTTAATTTTTTTGGCAAGGAACCAAAAGATAAATGTATTTCAATTTAGTATAAAAGAGACTATTGTATATGTTGTTTTGATATTAAACTGTATTGTGGTCCCAGAGGATGTAGTATACTCTATAGCTTTTTACGTTTAAACGAAGATATTATAGGTGAATCTTCAATAATTATAATTTTCCCTAATATTTAAACTTTAAAATAATCAGTTAACGCAAATTTACTAAAGATTTTTTAGAGATATTTATAGTAATGTGTTAAGTGAGAAATTTTTTAAAACAATTAAGTAAACAATAATCAGTATCAGTAATTTTATGAAAGCATACAATTATCATAAAAGTTAATTATATCTGGTTTATAATATAAAAAAAAGACTTAAAATTTAAAAAAATGCCTTTTCATTATATAACTTTATATAAAATTATATTCACAGACTCGAAAACTACTGAACTAATTAAAACGATATTTTGTATAAATATTCTTTTTTTTTATTCATGTATTTTGGAATAGAGTAGATTACAAATGAACATAATTTTGGTTTTTTAATATGGTTTTATTTATTATTTATAAAATTGCAATTAGTTACAGAAATACATATATTTTTAAATAATGATAAAATTATTACAGCCCCATTAAAATATACTTTAATAAACTTAAAAACTAATTGATCAGTTTTTACAAAAACTTCAGAAGTTATAATAAGACATATCGGAAAAATATACCAAAATATTCAATATACACTATACGAATTGTTCATTTAAAAAAAATTAGTTCACAAACCGAGATAATTATACTGTCTAAAACTTGAAATTTTTGCCTGAGCTGATGAACACTAAACCAAATACATCAATGTAGTGACCTATTTAAAAATACTTTATTTTTTCTAGAAAAAAAAAGAAATGTATAAAGTTAGTTGTTTATAAAAATTGCTAAATTAACTATAGAAAATATAAAATGTAATATTTATGACTTATTCAAATAAAATAATGAATTTTGTATAAATACAAATAAATAAAATATATTATACATTTTAAACATATTGTATATATTGTATATGTATATTTTACCAAATGTTAACAATATTTTTAAATTTGGCTATCTTGTAATTTACGATTACTATTTTTTTAAATACTCTTTGAAACAAAAAATGGAAGGCAGTGAGTGTTAAAATGATTTACTTATTGCGTAATATTTTTTTCAGTGGTAAAAATAAAATCAATTAACTAAGTACTTAAATTCAAATTATATACTTAAAAAATATATTAAAATGTTAAACTCTTTTTATTCGTAAGAATCATTTCATAATTTTAAACATCAATAATACATCTCGATAAGGCGTTGATTTCATTTTCCATTACCTTTATAAGAAGAGTTTGTTTATTTTTTTCATTTTAAAGCATTTAATACATAATTAATGGAAATCTTTAATTTAGTTTATTTTATTTATCACAATTTATGATTCGTTTGAACAGGTATTTAAAACTTAGGCTATATTATTAGTCTTTGCATAATATTATTAAAATATGAGGGGATTCCTTTAGACAGTTATATCTGAAGTTTTACTGGACCGATTTTCATGATTTTTTTTTTTTTTTTTTTAATTATTATTATTAACTCCAGTACTGAGTATGCTGATGAGCTATCTAATGAGAAAATTTCAAAAATATATCAATTAAATACATTTTACAAATATTTTGTTTTCTGCGTCGAAATTACGTAGCGATTCGCGTCGTTTTCTCTACTTACACATGCATCCTTACAACTTCCACTACTCCTACGTCTTCTACAGTACTGCTGCGTGATCATCGACGTCGGCAGTGACGTGCATTACTGCCTAGTGTATAGTTTGTGCACAAAAACAACCACAAACCTTCAGTACTCCCACAACTGCTGCGTTATTGTCGTCGTCGGCAAACTCATAACAAAACCTCTATTTCCGATTTTTTCATTTCATGTACAGCACTTACAACATAGAACACTGAACAATGTTTTTTACAGTGAAATCTTAAATAATATTATTTTGTTTAGTTTTTTATTTAAAACAGAATATCAATAAATTATCATAGTAGATGATGGATATTATTTATTTTGTTTCATTTCATATGCAATATTTAGTGCGCAAGTAAATTATCGAGATATTCCAGTAAACTAAGTAATAAAAAATTGGATGGTTGTGATAAGAATAGCTTTTTCTATGACAATAAATAAAGTACAATGTTAAACATTGGATAAATTAGTGTTGTGTTTATTCCAACTTGTAATAATTATTCATGGTTAACTTAAAATAGCCATGTATAGAATTATATTTTTAAAAATTTAAAATCACAACATAATACCAATCAACGAAAATTACAATCAATATAGTTTATAATAAATACCTATAATAGTAATATAAAAATGTTTTTAAATTTTTCATTTGTTTATTTGCAATTCTACTGTATAAAAATGTCTTATATTTATCTATAAACATTAAACAGTAACAATATTGTAATGCAACCATTATTATCATTTAAGGTTCCACTACCAATCTTTAAGAGTAAGGTAGAAAATTATCCAGCGTGTTTATTTATCCTGTTAATTTGGTTCGCATATTTATAGTAAGAAAATGAAGTTGGGCCAGGTACCGTGATGTATATTACTAGTCGTAAATGAAAACATTCCATGTTACTTGGATGCACTGTGTATACTCTTATTATTGTCGTGTATCTCATTATACCTTTATAACCATCAACAGGTGTACCACGTTTTCTTCTGTTGAATTTTGAAGCATTGTAAATGTAATATTTTGGCACCTCGTGGTATAATAAAATTTTTGCAAAACTTAGTTTTTTTTTTACTTTTTTAAAATGATCTATTGCTATGGAAATCATATTGAATAGTTATTGAAAATACTCTTTAATAATAGTAAACAAACGCGCACTGATGAATAAATACTGCATTAATGAAATACAATCCCCACCTTCCTCTCCTTTTAGGGCAAAAAAAATGAAAAATCAGGCGGCGTGGTGATACGTGATACTCAGGAAGGTATTTTGAACAACTCAGTGAAAAAATATTGAAAAATTGTTAAACATTGTCGTTCACAAAATGGGCTGTTCTTTTATATAAGTAAAGATAGATAAATAAAAAAAAATATATTAACTATAAGTTTAAAGAATTTAAATCAATTATGATCCATTGCATCAGTAATTCATTCGCAGTTCCAGCTAAAAAATTATTGAGTACTATAATTATTTTACTACTCTAAATCTGAAACAACATTACACTATTACACAATTTTTAGGTAAATTAAAGGTAATAATAGATTATTGTTATTTAAAATATATATATATATATATATTAGGTATTATTTTATTAAGATTAAACTGTTACACAATTTTTCACATAATAAAATAAGTTAGTTTTTTTTTTTTTTTAATTTAATACTCAATAGAACATAACATTTAATTAAAACAATATTTTATATGTAATATATAAATATATATGTATAACTATATTAATATCTAGTTGAAAGTATTATATCAATGTAAGAAACAATATGTTATTGTTTGCCGACCGTAAAAATTTAATAATAAATGTTTTTACGTTATAATTTCGACATTGAGTTATTTGTTTGAAAATAGTTCAATCATAAACATAGTCAATGAACACTTATTGAAGTCTAAAATGTGAAAATTGTTTACCAATTTCCTACAAGTCCCATCATTTGTGTCAATATTGTTAGAGCCGAGAAAATAGTTTGTGGAAATGAAAAATAAAATCCAAAATCTAAGAATCTATGGATGAATTTGGCTCAGCTTCTGTAATCCCAAAGGAGCATATTAGCTATTGTTGTCCATAAGTCACTAAATCTACTAGTTCAAGTTATTCTACCTGCCGGATATAAACTATTGACAATTCCGGTTAAAATACAACATCTCTTTAACATTTCTTCAATAAAACCTACATCTCTAGTATCAAATTCGCGGAATATGTTATGTTTTTGAACTAAATTCATAACAATGTCATTATGAAAATATGTAAAAAAAAAACTGATTTTGGTTATATTATTAATTACAAAAATTATGGTCTTAGAATTCGATATAAAAATCTAGGTAATTATTTATTATTTATGTTATTTTATAAATTAAACATTGTATATTCGATCTATTATAACTATTGATGATTATTACTGGTTAATTTTAACCAATAACTGTTATTTAGAAAGAAAAAAACGTTATATATTATAATAGAAAAATTAATACTAGGTGTTTGTGTTGTGTTTTCTTATCTATATTTTGTTTATTTTAATCTATAATTAAACGTATAACAATTTGTTTATCGCTAAAATTTAAAAACAATGTTTGACGTTTTCCAATGAATCACATATAGATAAATACATAGATGGAGGAAGTTATATTAATATTCTTGCAAAATGTTGTGTTTCTTAATTCATTGATATTAGATATATTATAATGAGTATATTAGCAACTGAAAACTATAAAGTTTAAGCATTATGTAAACATATTTTTGAACCAAACCCATTTATGAGATTGCATTGAAAATTCGAATCATCTTAAAGTAAATAAAATACAACGTGAGTGATTCAATATAAACAATAAACTCAAGTCGTTTTTATATTTTAACTGTGCAATTCGTTATAAGTTATTAATATTATTATTATTATAAACTATTGACTATTATATTGAGTCTCAAATATAATCCACATATCTGAAAATAAATCATTATTAATATCTAGTCTTTAAAGTTCTATAATATTACAAAACTTAAATAAGTGGTTATGTTTATCAATTAATAACTTAAAACTTATGTTGTCTAAAAACCATAAAAATATGGTTCAAAATAGATTAAAATGTAATTTACGAGTATTTATTTACACAATTACACAATCTAATTGTCTTATTATTATTTTTATTTTTATCTGTTTTTTTCTGTTAAATAAATATGTATTTTTAGAAAATATTGTTTTATTTATAAATTATAATATACGAAAATATATATGGTTTTATTATTGTAACAATAAATTAATTAGATACATAATTATAACATATTTTACTCGAATTAATTAATAGAATATAAATTGAACAAATACTTGTTCAAAAAACATAATACTTCAATACTAAAATTGCATACAATTTTTTAGTTGAATAGTCTCACTTGGCGTATAATATTACCAAACTCGACTTTAAACGGCATTAGTTTTTTGAGTCATAATAGCTGATTATAAAAATTATACTATGTAATAAATATATTAATACTAATATATTTTTTGATAAAACTTCACAGAGTAAATATTTATTTCATTATAAAAAGAAATATTTTATTTAATAGGTCTGAGGTATAAAATGCAAGACGATAGGTCAATAAATGTATGTATAGCATAATATGCATTGATAATGCAAGTATCAATGGTTAACGATAAATAATATTTCAAACTTAAAAGTTTTTCCTCAAAAATTATAACCATTACAGGAGTTTTTGTAAAGTTATGCGTACAACTTTCAAAATATTAAATGTAAATATGTATATATGTATAAAAAAAAAAAAATATATTCATATTTCTTTTCTGTAAATATTCAAAAAAAGTTGAGTAAATTTAAAAAAATTATTTTTTTTTTGTAATATCAATTTTCTACCAGGATGTTTGATAATATGTTTATATGTTTACATAAAATATACAACATCTGTTAAAAACGTACGTTATTATGACTCTTGTGTAGAATGTAAATTTTTAGTAAACAATGGTATAAGAAATGGATCTATAGCGAATAAGATATAATAAATATTTTAGATAATCTATGAACTTTCAATTCTAGGAAGTATAAAAGGATATGAATTATTAAATACTTAATGCATTAAGTACGCATTTTTATTTAACAATTAATTTTAATTACAATTCCATTTTCTTTTCTCGTAATGATTAAAAAAAAAACGTACTTTTCAAACTTTAATATATATATACATATTATTACTACGCCATTAATCATATCGTTCAATCGTACATTATTGCAAGCATAATTATTGTTAAATTTATCTACACGCACATCTTGTCTTATTCTTATATACTATATCAATCAAATGGTTTCGATCAAATGAACAATATTTACTCGTTAAAAAAAAAAAAAAAAAAAAAAAAAAACATTCTATTAACACTTTTTTTTAGCTATTTTAGTTATAGGTATTTGAATGTTTTTTTATAAAACATTAAAGTCATAAATTTAATTTTTTCAAATTTTCCGGTGAATGGTTTATTTTGATACATAACCCTATTAATTTTTGTTACAAATTATCGCGTGCTGTAGAATTAAATATCAAGCAGTATATTGTACTATAAATCACATTTACTTGTTTCAAACAAAAATATATATATATAACGGATAGATGCGAAATACAGGTTATATTTTAAGTTAAAAAAAAACAAAAATGTCCATAGTAGTTTTACAATTATTTATATATGTATTTTAAACAACATATTATATTTTATAGATAACATTGTTTATTACTAGTATTTTACACTATTTTTATTATTTTTACTAATTAATGTTATAAAAACATTTAAATTAAATATATATTATATATACAAATTTATCTAAAATTAAAACTTTGCATCAGGAATTTTTCTTAAAAAATACAGGATAAACAATTTATTTTTTTAATTATAGTATTATAAAGTATTTATTTAAAAATCTAATTGTGTATATAAATTATTTATTTGAATAATATAACTAAAAATATATTTATTTTTTTGATACTATTATAAAGTAAATAATATTGTATTACAAGTAAGACAATATTTTATTCATAAAATAAAACTAATTAATTTATAATTTTATGGAGGTTGATGAAAAAAGCTATTATAATTTCATTAAACATGTGTTTGAAAATGAGACAAAAATAGCTATACAATGTTTTGTGATCATACAGTATATTTTAATTTTCTTTATAGTTCCATTTCTTCAAATGTTATATAAATATTATTATATAAATGTGTAAAAACTTTAATATTTTGAAATCAAGTCAAAGTCTATAAAATTAACAATTAAAATATAAATAATTATTTTCATTCAAAGCGTATCACTTCACATTTGTATTGAATTTAAAATTACTCATTCAATATTTATAGTTAAAAATTGCTTTCATATTATTGACATTAATATTAACTAATTAGTTATAATAACGTTTATGCTTTCGATTCTATTTGACAGATATCTACTGGAACAGGCATAATGTCCTCGTTCATCAACGTCCACATCGTTGTTCCTGAAGTGCACATCGATGGACCAAGAGAACTTCACGTAGATATGGGTAGCATAATCAATCTTCTTTGTATCATCGAAAAAGTAAGTGACCGTTATTTTTATCATAATAAGTACCATAATAGTTTCATGAAAATAAAATGAATATAAAATGTAGTAATACTTGATTAACGACTACTTTATATATATCTTTATTTTGTTTCTAACATAATTAACATTGAGTTTTTATAAAGAAGTTAACCTTACTCATAACTATATTTATAACAGTTGATTATTATTTTAATAAAATAAATATATTAAGTGCTATTAATTGCAAAACAGTGTTTATGGTTTTAAATCGTGATAATATTAATGGAAGATAATCAGTTATTAAAATAAATTATAAATATATTATTTTTCTTACTCATTTTGCCGTGTAACAAAACTTGAAATATTTTTAAATAAATCCATAGTCATATAGGTATTGCTATTGATATTTCATGATTTTTATTTATGATACATGTTATAGACTTTTATTTTGTATTCCAAATTTGAATAATGTGTTTGTTTTTAATTAAAAAAGGAATGTAATAATGTTTTTTATGATTTTATTTTCAATAATTCTAATTTTATTAGTTACATTTAATAATCATTCTAATAGTTTACAATTGATTACATTTAGTTTTATAATCAATATTTTTAAATTTTATTTTGTGAATCATTTTTTAGAGTCCTCAGCCTCCGCAATACGTGTTTTGGTATCATAATGAAAAAATGATCAACTACGACAATATCAGAGGTGGTATTGTAGTCAATACAGAAAATGGTGGTCGTAGTACCAGCAGGTTGACCATCCATGACGTAATTGACACGGACAGTGGTAATTACACATGTGAAACTGCAAATGCCGAACAAGCTTATGTTTATGTTTTTGTATCTGAAGGTAATTTAAAAGAAATATAAAACTTATGCATAAAAAATTTGACTAAATTAATATAATGTATTATAATAGTGTTATATCATTCCTAGTTCTAACATCATTCTAAAAATATGTAAATTTTAAAATATTTTTATACTTTCTTGATTTTTAAAGTTTTTAAGTTAAAAAAAAAAAAAAAATACTTTTGATTTTATAAAAAAATGGAAAGAACGGTATTCACTTATATAAATTGTGATAGGATTTTAATGTATTGATAATAAAAGTTAACTACTAATTATCAACATAGTGGTTGGAGTATTTTTCTAATAGAATAAATAACAAAGTTTTGTATTTAGTTATACCATTCACTAAATATAATATTTATTCCATTAAATTAAAAGAACAGCAAGTCACCGAAAAATTAATATCTTTGTTGTTATTGCAATTTGTATTGACAACTTAAAGTATTTATGTTATCTTCATTGTTTATTTAGTGATTATCAAAACGGTTTTGGTCAAATTATTTACTTTTTTTTTACAATGTATTTCTTTTTTTATTTAAATACTAAAGCATAATACATTGTCATATAATGTATTTTATTAATTACGAATTCTGAAAATGTATGATTTTATTATCATTAAAATTATAAGAAGATAATATAATCTTATCAATTTAAAATTATGATGACTTAATAGTTTAATACTATTACAGGTATAATTTTTATAAATTTACTCTAAACTTAGATATTAAGTTGTTGTTTTTCCCCAAAAAACTCACCTACACATATATATTATTATAATTTTTTTTTTTTTTTTAAGTCAAGGTAAATTATTGTTCACAAAAATAAAAATTCCACAGATAATTGAATAAAATAATCATGCAAGGATATATAGTATTATATACTTACGTAATTTTAAAACCATCTGTTAAAATTCAATTGCATTTGACTTAATTATAAAATATAAGAAAAAAAAACTTAACTGTAATGTAAATTTAATTTTCGTATTATTCTTATTTTATGAAAGTTGCTAATGAGGTGAAAAATAAAATGTGCTAAATTCGTCAAATAGTAATACATTTATGTAGTTTTGTATCTGATACGTGTGGAACTGTAGGTATAAAAATAACTCTAGCTCTTCGTGAAATTAATATTAATAGCAGTAAAAATAAATCGACCTTAAGTTACAAATATAACTGACCCATTATGTTCATAATAATACACGATAGGTGAAGGCAAATTGACGAAATAATACTAAAATTGCCACACAAAGTTTATAAACGCTACGATTTTAATCAATAGTAGGATCTCATACAAGGTCAGTATTTACTGGAGTGGTATAGAATTTGACGTTTGTCTTTAAGATACAATTTTATTAGGCGTCCACAGAATACCTGACAGGACTCTGCAGGAGAATAGGACATTTTGTAAACCATTTGTGTATACAGTCGTTTTATTTCAGTGTATCTTATACGTTATAACTGAGTAATCTATAGAATTACTTTTGCTAAAGGTGCTTAAATGAAACGTGAATTGTATATTCCACAACGGTGGTCAAATCGTTTTATACAAACAGTAAAATATTATTACCGATATCAGATGGTTTGCTCAGAATTTTCACATCTTATTTGCATATCGCACGACGCAAACGGTAATATCATGAAAAAATCGTTTCCACACAGTCTTTATAATAGATAATATAAATTCACCCAATACGTAAAATAAAAATATTATAATTAATAACCTAACATACTGATTTAAATTACAAAAAGTTCCACGCGCTTGTTATACAAATACTTACAGTTAATTCTTTAATGTTATAATATTAAATTTATGTAATAAATCCATTTAACAAAACAAAAAAAAATAAAAAAAAAACCTTCAAAATATGTATGGCCCTAAAATGCTTGTTTTCTTTAGACAAAATGCATGTAACAATAAATTGATTACTTATTACAACGCAAACATAAAAAATAAACAGTATTTCAGATTATTAACATAATTTATTATCTAATCAACTCACGATACAAAATATTAATCTTTAAAACAAAAAAAAAAACACAAATTGGTAGACAAGAGGTGAGTGTATATGAAGAAAGCATGACATTAAATATTTGTGTGTATTGAGAAAAAGACGTGACCTTGATAATAATAAAGTTATTTTTTTATATACACGATGATAACGACTACATATTGTAAAAAGATGGTCAATCAATTTCATACTTCCCCTATACTTATCGATGATAAACGAATAATATTACACTTTTTTTTATACATTAATTTCAATTTTGTATAGTAAGCTTTAATAATAGCCTCATCAATAAATTTAATGATAATAATATAATGTTTATTTTCCCATCGCGTTATAATGGTATTTTAATTTTTAAATAAGTTATTAGTAGTAAAATTATTTAATAGTTTAAATAATTCTCATACTTCGCTTGAACATAAAAAGCTCGTGAAAACATATATACATATATAATGGTTCTTAAAGTCTTATGATAGGTCAAATAAATTGTACGAATATATATTTTATGTCAATATTCACTAGGAAATTCCCATTGATCAAAACGTATTAAATAATTAACAGATTTTTTTTAGACGTTTAAATTTCATTACGGATTTTTAAGAATGATTAACTTTAATATAATATTTTATCTAGTTTACTTATTCAAAATCATCATAAAAGTTTATAGTTCAGTAGTTTACCTAATATATATTTTATTGTCTATGTCTTAAAAGTTAATATTCATTATTTTTATCACATCATTGCAATTGGGGTTAGTAAATAGATTTTTTAATACTAATAAAATATATTACACAATTTAAATACGAAATATATTATCGTATTTCTAATGCAGGATTTATAAAAAAAATTGTGAGCATATTATTATTATTTTTAAATAATTTCTCGGTAGCAGCGGGCATTTGTAATGTTAACAGTATTAAATTACACACATATTATAGATAATATTGTTACTAAATTATTAATAGTTATCATTATTTTCTTTTATGTATTGCTTACATTTTATTAAAATTTAGAAACAATACCATTTTGAATTAAATTAAATTCTAGGGAACAAAATAAAATCATAGATTAAATTTAAAATGTTCTCAATTTGTGGTAATGTTATTATATTGCAAATGTTAGTGATGTTTAATATTCTGATTGCTAAAGTAATTCTAAATATTAAACAATTTCTTAAACAAAAACTATTCATCAATTAGTTATAATTGTTTATAAATATGTATTATTAAAAAAACAACTGTATGAAAAAAAAACAGGTTAAGTAAAATATTGGTGATCCAATTTATTTTTTAACATCAATTTTTTTGAAATTTATTCAAAACTAATGATTTTCAAATATATAAAAACATAATCATAGATAACAAAACAAAGTGTAAAATTATAATAAAAATAAAAATTTATGATTGAACTTTGCTTGCTAAAAATAATCAATAATAAGTTTTGTTGCATACAATTTGATCATTTATTAATCTATTTATTTATTTATTAATCTTTATGTGTCGTAGAAAAATATTTGATATTGTACTAAATATTGAAATATTTCCATCGATATAAATTTTTTTAAATTTTAAAACTATTATCTTATTGCTATATTCAAAAAATGAACATTACATATAATATCAAGACAAATAAAATCGATAAAAAATAGAAATACTATTAATTGTTTATTTATTCAGGAGACACTATGGCTGCCATATCACGCAGAAAGTCCACAGCTTCAGGAATCGAAGTGATGCTATGGTTTGTTGCATTGCCACTAATGGTTATATCCGTTAGATAAGGGAAAATGATTCTACTGTGTAAGTAATCAAAACTATATGTATGTATTTTATCTTTGTAAAAAGTATAATTATTATAACTATAATTATTGTTAAATATGCATAAAGATGTTTTTGTTTACTCCTGTCTTATTTCAATTACCAGAATTAAGTAATATAATAACTTTGGAATAAAATTTAGAATTTAGCCAATTATTAACTAATTTATCTCATAAACCTACACTTAATATTATTAGTATGGTTACCATTATATTTGTCTATATCTATACTTTATTACAGATATGTTATAATGATATAATGTTATATCTAAAAAGTGTTATAAAATTAAAATTATTTAACAATTATTATGTTACAAACAATTTTGATTTGGTTTTAATTATTGCACTTAAGTTACATTGTACAGGGTTACACATATTTATTTAAAAAACAAAATACATAATTTTATTTTATTCAAAATTTATTAAAAAAATTTATCATAATATTGTAAATATAATTTTATTATACATTTTTCCCATTTTATTATACTAATTTATAAGTTTATATTATTTAATATTTTTGGAAAATTATTACCTATTACTAATTATTTAATTTTTTTTTTTTTTACTTTTACTAGTTGTTATTAGTGACTATAGATATCTTCTATTATATACTATTTATGTGAAAAGTTAAAGTTTAAATGAATAAAAATATCTATATTAAAACATCTCAATGTGTACTTATAATTGCTAATGAGTTGATATCATTTTATATTTTCTGTACCTATTTATTTAATTTATTGGACGTAAGTAAAACTGTAATTATTTAAAATTATTATAATAACTATAATTATAATTATTAGGATTTTAAAATTATTGTGACATATTATATTTTGATGATGGTTGTACGTAATGGTTTTTTTGAAAACATCATAATGATATGATAATATATACATACATTATACATATACATATACATATACATATATTGTTTGAAAACAACATAATCGGATATTCATTGTAATAAAATAATACGATTACTATGCATAATACTGTTATGTTATAAAGGACTAATAATATTACGAAAGTGCGATTGGAAATAATTGTAAATGCTTTAAAATATTAAGAGCTCAATGAAACGTTGTATATACAGAAATTCATACGTTTTTGTGTATTATTTTTTCAATGAGCAAATGTTAATAACATTTTTCATCTGTATAACTATTACGTCTAACATTACGATAAAAGTATCGACACATCACAAATGTTCTTGATGTTATGTGAATAATGTTAACCAATTGATATTATCATTATTGTTAATTTTTTTTTTTTTTGTAAATTATATTATCAAATTATAATACTATTATTGTCATATATATTATACTTATAAGTCAGTTGCGTGCAATCTATACATGCTTAAGACATAATAAGTCCATTGTAAATATTCATTTTCTAACAATAATATACAATTACTAATTGAATGTCCGTTTAATTGTTAAATAAATATTATAAAAATAAATGAAGTTAAAAACAAAATACTGATTTCGTTGTTTTACTTATGTTTATGGTTTTACCAAAATTATTTTGTTTCTATTATAGTAACTTATTATTTATAGTAAATAATATTATTTTTTCTACTATAAGTACCAAGTGAATATATTTTAGCACCATTAAAATTGTTACTTTAAAATGTTTAAGTTATACAATAAACAATAATATAAGACGTAATGCACAAGAAACTATTAATTATTAATACTATTACAAGACTATGAAAACAATCGTTATTTTTGATATCTTTGAAATTAATTTTATCGTTTTATTTTTAATGACATAATTAAAATTTCCCAATTCAAATTAGTGATAAAACTGTATAATTTAATTTATAACATTTAACCGCAATAAAATAACTGCCCACTGCAAAATAAACGAAATTTCAGCAGTAAAATTATGGGACTTAACGGTCTAGGAAGTTTGAGAATCGCATGGATTAATTGATATCGTTTATAATAGTCGTTTGCAAAGTAGGTAATAATAATTTGTACTTCACGTTTAACAAATAATCGACAAAAGTTTTCGTATTCATTTAACAGAATAACATTTACTCCTCCTTTTGTTTTTAGTTTAATCCGTGATTTTTGAATATAAAGCAGAGATAAACCGAATGTTTAAGCTATTTTATAATAGTATCATAGGTATTATGTAAAATAATTGTACCTTAATGAATAATAAAAAAAAAAAAATAATAAATATTTACTATTATCTTAACAGTTTTCCTTACTATAATAGCGTTGGCATAATCTGGGAATACTCCGTAGGCTATTGCCTCACCGTGTCAGGATATGAAGGTTTGAATAATGAGAGTAGAACACGCCCGCTCGGAATTTGGATAGGTCGATTATTAAATTGTGAAACTTGCCTTCCACAGGTCAGCGGGAGACAATAATGCTGATACAGCACATTTTTAATACTTAGTACTACAATGGACTTGCCATCTAAAATTTGCCGCTTAACTACTAGTAATGTCATTTTACATTAAATCTGCTGTCAACGAAATATTAACACATTCAATTCTAGTGTCAGATGGTATCGATTGAAAAATTTTAAAATGGCCATTCTGTAAAAGTTTGTTGCGCATTAACCAACAACAGTAAAACACGTTTGGCCGAAGTGATAGCCAAATGTTCTTATGGTTTAAAGATGAAATATCGTGTATCATATATTTTACGATTTAAGGTGCAAGATACTTGTGAAGTCAAAATCGCAGCAGTGTCAAGAAAAGAATTTTACAACAAACAAAGAAGTGATAAACATCTTTTTCTTTTTTAACAATAACACCCAAAGTGCTGAGTATACCGATTTAATGGCCAAAATCTATATTTCATGTGATATATTGTGTTCGATCGAGTATTGTGTTTGAATATCATCTACTATACATCTTATATTGGACACAAGTTAAAAAAAAAAAAAGAAATTTTAAAATATAACAAAAAATATTACAGACGATGTAATATTAACGTTACAAGCAACGGTTAATTTAACACTAATAAGAATATGATTTAAAAATTATCCGAATTAAGAATTAATCTGTTAGATTATGACATAATTCATAATAACGTTAACCTAATTTTAACGATTGAATGGTTGCATTTTAAAAACCTAACATAGTTATAAATTTATCTTTTAGTTATAATCATCAAAATAAATAATTTTTCAATGATGTATCATTGTATACCATCAATTTAAACTATGAATTATTTTATTATTAACTCTAATATAGCTCTATAAATTACTACTATTTTATTATTAATGTAAGCGGATACAGTCGAAATTTAAAAATATTTAATTTAATAATAGTTATTAAGATATAAACGATATTGGTGATTTTAAAAATAATAAGTACATATAAATAAAACATTATAATATTAATTAACTGTGCAAAGACACGTGACAAAGATAAAAATATAATAATCAAATATTTATTAATAATATAATATTAATTATTATAATATTTTATTTAAAAAATAGTATTTTGGGATTATCAACCGAACAGTTAAATTAAATAAAAAAAAAAAAACATATATATTTTTAATTTATTTGCATATATTTTTATTTGTATTATACCAACAATAGCATATCATCGAATATTATTTTCTTAAACAAATAAAATTGAATAGGCACCTACATTTGATATGTAAAAGAATGAAATATGTTTTTTTTGTACATTATTGTCAATTGCTGAAAATGGTGACCAAAAATATAGGCAAGTGTTTTGTTTTATTGTTAAATGAAAATATGTTATAGTATTGTATAATTTATATAAAATAACTAAATAATTTAATAAGTTTTGGTCATTAATCTTTAAGAAATCGAGGTCAAGTACATTATTAAAAATGGATTAAAATTACAAAGTAAATTACTGTTAGTTATTATAAGACTATTATCTTATAAAATCCAATATAATAGTAAATTTACAACTTTCAAGAACCTAGACAGTTCTATTTTTATTTGATATCAAATATAATATTGAATTGTGTAAAAATAAAATAAGTTACACTGATGAACTTTAATATTTAATCGATACTTTCTGCAGATTAAAATAACTAAAATTGAAATTTTATTCAAATTTACTCTACAAAAAAAATATTTCATGATTTTTTTTAATCAAGAGTTTAATCATTTAAAGACCTAATAAAGTGTTATTGAGTATTAATATACTACATCGTTAAATAATGGATTAAATATTTTAAAAACATACTAATGTTCTTTTATGAAATTTTTCGAGTCTTAAACTTATATACATTTTATTATTCAAAATGGGAATAGCATACATTGAATCAATTTTCACTTTGAGAAAAACAAATAAAAATAAATATCTAAAAAATAATTAAATTAACACAAAAAAATTTAAAATTATAACCATCAGTTATAGTATAATATATATTATATTACTTTTTGTATAGTATTAGTTTATAACATCCATAAAATTGTGTGTTTAATAAGTTTACAGACACTAAAATAAATGTAAGACATTATGAGTCGATACAATTAAATAATCATGATTACTTATCAAATTAAGTAACCATGAAAAAAATGTTTGCTTAATACATAATTTAATATTTTATTTATCATTATATATAATATATTTGCGTTATAGTCACGGACACAAATAACATTAATTTACAATTAATGTTGATTTAATTTTCCCGGTATTTCTCGTTGAGACCGTGAACATACATGCAATCTCATACCCACACTAATCTAATTTTATTATTCATATTATATCCCTTTATCGACCGACTTCGTTATTACTGGAATATACTTTATGTTTTTTCTTTTTTTTTTTTCATTCCTGGATATATTTACCTAGATTCGACTTTCTAAAATACTATTTCTTAATAGAGCTCTAGAGTTTTGATTGTTGGGTTATGTACATACGTTTTCAATTGGACCTAGGTGTTGTTTTTATATATTAATGTAGAACCGTAATCGTACTGTCTGATTCAGTGATCCGCATCTATCTATTTAGATACTCTCACGCATATTGCGTCAATAACGCAACGGAAGTAATGTTTAGTGCTGCATGTGATTGATCCTCACGGGTTCCAACGTTGTCGCGTTGTGATTGAGTGCCGCCGTGCCGGTGCATTGGTACGTCGCTGCGCTTTGTAATTTATTCTTGATTCTATGGTGCACGAAAATTGTTTGATTGGTAATAATCGTATGGTATGTCTTTTTTGAATGCACGTATAGTTACCAAAAATAGGTCGATCGCGTAAGTCTGTAATTGTGTCGCCTCATTTCTACTAGTGCGTTTTACCTCCATCACACTCACGCTCCATATAATACTACACAGCTCGACGCCCTGAAGTCCCGATGTCAAACGTGCCAATAAGTATACCGCGTTTATGTTCAACGATCGGTTGTTATAAGACCGACGGACTATACTCTAAAACTCATGTATTATGCACCGCATTTTGGCTGAGGGTTCCAAACATATAGAATATATTAACCAAGGTCCCCAACAAAATACATATGTATATATATATTATTGAGATAATATATCAGCTTAAAGAAAGGACATGTTATGTTCGGCGTGGTTAACAATACTGAATATACATACTTCGAGTGGCTTGCACAATTATATTTGCACAACTTGGTCCTACAAAATATGTTTTATAGGACATTGAAGTATTCAATAGCAAACTACGAAATAGTAAATTTGTGAACCTTTATTAATAACAGAAGTTAAAGTGACAGAAAAGTAATGGTAAATAAACTTACTTTCTGTTAAAATTAAAATAAACTTTTTTTTTTTAAATATTTATTTTAAATTTATTTAAAATAGTTCTCGTTAATATTGTATAGTCCATGTCAAATGTAAAAAAAATATGCGTATACATAGGTAACCTGTAATTAATTTTAATTTTAAAGTTATTAATACTCCTTTGTTGTATAAAAAATGCAAGTAATCATATCTATCTACATTTTATTTGAAATAACATTATTATTTTAATTTGAGCAAAAACTTTAATGTAAAATGTATTTTGTGCAATGAGACATACTATTACTTACTATAGAATATATAAAATTAAGTATATTATATTATTTTGTAGATATTAAATTATCTTATTATATTTGGTTAGGTACATAGCTGATTCTATAATTATCTCAAATGTTTTCATACCAAAAACATATTTTAAATCTTAAGAAAGTATTTTAAAGCAGTAGTTTATTTTATATGTTTAGCATCAAATAACTATTTATTATGATAATAGCAAATGCATAGCCGTGACGGATCCAGTTCTTTATTTTGGAAGTAGTAAAAATATAATTTACAACTTAAATAATTCAGTCTACAATAAGTTAAATTAATAAAATTAATAAGACAAAAATTTTACTATAATTGTATTTAAGTACAAATTTTTTATTATATTTTAAAAAAACACACGCATATAAATGTAATCTATTAATTATGAAAATATGAATATTTATGATATGCATAATATATCTCTCCTTTCTTGATCCACTACCAAAACATAGACACATAATTAGTAATTACTAACTTAACCTCTCTACGCATATCGTAATATAGCATCAAACTACAACCCATCAAGACATCTGTAAAATTACAATAATATCTTACTACAGACAGAAACAGTTACAATCAAGGTAAGTACATTATTAATGAATATATTTATTTGCATAATATATTTATATATGTATTAAACACATGTTAATAAGTATTAGTAAAATAATAATACACAGAGATAACAAGAATACAGAAAAATAAAAAATGTAATGATTTCAATGACCACTAACACTTATTATTTCATAATATCACTCATGTGCTTCACTCAAGCTGCAAAAATCTGTAGTACCTATGTTTTTTAATAATCACAACTTATGCAGTATGCACATAGACTTGCATGTTTTTCTCTTTAAATTATTATTTATGAATTACCTAATTAAACTAGTTTTTAACTATAATATTATATATTTAGAATCTGTTTATCACATGTATTGTCACCGGTCTACGTGTTTTTTTTAAATTTTAAATATTTTTTTTCAACTTCACTATTCTTTAAATACTCTTATGAAAAATAAACTGTAATGTAAAATTTATGACTTATTAGATTAAAATATTTTACATTTGACGTCGTTTTTTAATTTTTACTGATTTATTTTAATTTTAAATATGAAGAGTATATTGTGTTTCTAATATTCTAATTATGTATGATGTATATAAATCATATATAAATTTATTTTAAAACTGATGTAGCACGATGAACATTATTTTAACACAAATTAAAATACTGTAAATTCCGTATAATAAATAAAATACAAAATATTAAATGAAAATATACTTTTTTATTATTAAATATGTAAACAACTTCATACAATATACTTTTCATTGTGTATGAAGTATTAAGTCATAAATAACACAATTTGTAAAACATATTTAATCATACAAATTTAATGTTATAAACGTGCTAATAAGTTGATGTGCAGTAAATCATTTAAATTTAGTTAAAATATTGAATAGATTACTTTATATGAGTGTTTGAGTTTTGCATATTATAAAATGAAGATATTTTAATTTATTTTAATGATAGCAATAAAAGTAAAAATATTAGTTTACTTCACTTGAGTATTGTTAATAATTTTAAGCTAAACAGAATAAATATTTTATTTCCAAGAAAAATATTAATTGTGTTTAAAAATTAATATAAGAGTGTATGTAATATAATAATGCTTTATTTTAAAGTCTCCTAAATCTACATGATAACTCTCACCAAAAATTATTTATTTAAATGTGCCAAAATGAAACATGGCATTTTTTTAGTAAAAATGTTAATTGAACAATAATTAACATAACCTAACTTATTTTTGTTTTTATTTTATAATAATATCATAATATACGTTTGTATGTTAAGCAATAATTTATATTTTTGATTTTAATATTTTATTGTAAAAACTAAAATTTAAAATAAATACACGAAAAAATTACAAGAAAATTTAATTAAAGTAATTACCATAATATTTTTTTTTTTTTTTTTAATAATATATTTAAATTTTATAGTATCATAATATTAACATAATAATAGCAACAGTTCTTTTCTTATATTACTTTTTTAATAAAGGAAATCGTGCATTATATTTTTTATTATAAATCTTTATTTGCATTACAACATTCATAAAAATTAAATATGAAAAGCGTAAGTGGTATATACAAAGCAGTTAAGCATGGTAAAAACAAGATTTTGAAAAACAGTCTCCTAAAGATTCTCTTAGGGCTTATATGAAAAATATTATACGATGAAAAGGTCAAAACACTAGTTTATATCTAACATCTTAGGGGAATTGCCAGGAATTCGTTGAGATAAACATTTTATGAGGGTGATTGGATAGTCATTTAAAGATTTAGAGTTAGGTATGTGTGTAAAATTATATGGCTCTTTGTTTTATTTTTTTTTTATATAATTGTATATTATACTTAATCTAATAATTAAATATATACTTTTTTTTTTGGTTAAAATAAAAAAAAGCTGATGAGTATTTAAAATTTAATGTAATTTTTTTTAACATTTATTTAAAAAATCAACTTTTAACGTTAACATTAAAATTAAATATTTCAATAATAAAATAAAATAAACTATATTATATTATTTATTATAGATATTACCTACTTGCATATATACAGTTTTATACAATCATAAATGTATTTACATACGTAAATGTGGCATTACACTTAATGTACATGAAAATACTTAAATGTTTATTAATTTAAAATTTAAGTGTTTTTAGTATTATATTCAAATAAATATAATCTAATGAATATTTTTGATTTAATTTTGAATTACATACTAATAATTTAAGTAAAACCACTATTATGATACAAATTAAACTTGAAGATAAATAATACTTTTAGAAAAGGGGCTATACTGCTATTTGGGAAGGGAAGAGACGTCATGCTGATGCAGTAAAAATAATCACCTTTCATAAACTACGATAATTATATACTTCACTTTAATGATAATTTTTACCTTACTCAACTTAATAGATTTTACTCAAAGTTTAATTGTAATATTTACTTACAATAAATTAACTTTGATTGTTCTGAATCGAGTTTTAATAGGTAGGCAGAAATAATATTCTTTCAAAAACTTAATATATTTTTTAATCATTTTAATATAATAATAGTTAATATATATTTTTAATATGATTTTGTATTATGAAATTTATTATTAATGGGATATATATTGCATACCTAGATATTAAAAAACTCAGACCTGGATAATTATAAAAGTTCACTAATTTGTTCTGAGCCATTTATTTTATGAATTAACATAGACAAATATAATAAATAGCTTATTTAAGTGTCTAAAAATCTGATATGAGAGTAGTATGATTGAAAATGATGTGATGCAAAACAGAAACAGAAATATAAAAATATAAACGCGGTGGAAAAATAATTCTTGGCGGTTTTACTTGCCATTTTTCTAAACCAAAATAGAAAATAAGAAAAAAAAGAAAAACTCTAGGGCTCACAGATTTTTTCCTTGTTTATGGCAACTGGCAAAACTCCAAAAACTCTTAACATCCCGATTCAATTCAATGTTTTTAAAAACATTTTCTGGTTTCTCTATATTTCCCTCATTCATTGGACACGGAAAATTGTACTTTGCGAAATTGTCTATGTTTAGTACTAAAACTTTTGTACCTTAAACTTTTTCCACTCGATATCATCAAATTTTTATTGAATCATGAACGAAGATCGAAACTGAGAAACTAAGTTTATACTGACAATTTTACTTTTGTTTTTCTACAAAATTATTATTTCAAATAAAACGAATCGATCAAGGTTTACAGTAAGTTTCAATATAGACATTTTAATATATTATCAATTTATAATTATACATTTATTTTCATAACTTGCATAATTATATTACTATATTAATAACCCACTGTCAAAAAATAAAATAAAATGAAAATATAAAACATTTAAAACATTTAAAATAAAAAAAAAAAATAATAATAATCTTAAAAATAATTTATACACATAATAATTGAAACCCTTTAATTTATAATTGACAATGAATAAATATAAATGCAATTAACTACATAATTGATAAATAAATTACCTGATAAAAATTGTCCATTGCATTGTATTTATATTGTTTAATCATAAATTCATAGAACTTATTCTTATTTAAAATATCTACTCCAACCAATTGTTTCAGTGAGACCGTTTTTTGGTAATTTAAATTGGACTACAATACGAATCTTTTTTTTAGAATCAGAAGTTTAATTTGCATATTCTAATGGTTATTTTTTGCAATTGTAATGAAACCACGTAAAAATCTCATACTTTTTTCATTCGTGCATTGAATAAGTAAGAAAGCTCTCTACATTCAAGAAGAGGTGTCTAAATTTAACTATCCCTATATACTTCAAATTGCTTATCTTCTGTGATGAAAGAAGTAAGCTTATTTCTTCTATGTATTCTTAAATAAGCAAATGCTGTCAGTGTTTTATAGTTATTGTCTTCAATATTAATGAGCACTTCATTTCTACAGGATTATATAAAATCCTCCTTTTTTTTTTCGACGAGTAGTTCTTTTGGAGAAATTTACAAAAAATCTAACCCTTTTTCCATATTCTATCTTTTACAAGTTAACGACCTAAAGTTATTTATTTGAGTATAATTTGTCATTAGAATCATTCGAATACACAACTATTGAATAATATACATACAGCATTCTAACGATTGTAAAAATAAATAATCACAATATTAAATACTAATATGTCAATATTAAGTTTAGTATTTAACACAAACGAAACGAATGCGTCAGTAATGGATAATGCATGTAATATTATCTATATAAAACTAGTATAAATGTTTGTACCACTAATTTGTATCATGGAATTTTTCATAACATTCATATTTATTATGTAAATAATACTAAAAAAATGTAATTTGAGTGTGATAATATTTATTTTTTTTTAGAAGTTTATATATTTAAGAATATATGATAAATATAGTGTTGTTCAACAAAAGTACTATGTATGCTGTATTATAATATTTGAAAAATATATAAGGCTTAAAAGGATATAAAAATATTATTGTATTAAAAATAAATTGAACAAAGTAACCCATTTTTAAACTATGTCTTAAATGTATATTAGTTTAGTATAATCTAATAAAATTATAATAATTGAATACTAATAATTATGTTATACAACTAATATACTAATGTTGTAATACGTAGTTCTCTACATTTAGCTTACAATATTTATATGCCACGTTAATTAACCAGTTGGGTCTTCACTACATGATAATTAAATTATTAAATAATGATTATAAAACATGATCATGTAAAAAAATAAAAAAATTATAAAATACATATTATTTCTGATTTATATCGTATAAGTTATAATATATAATTTTAATATTATAATTGTATGTTATCCTTTATCGAATTTACTTATTGTGCCAAGGTACAGATTGTAAATTTATTTAAAAAAAAAAAAAAAAATTATAAATATCATGAATAATAAACAATAGTAATATGACAAACACAAAATTGAATTTAAAACTGTACTCTTATGACATTATCAAAGATAACAATAATTTTAAAATATTAAAAATAATAACTTTAAGTCGTAAATTCAACCAGAAAATTTAAATTTTCTTACATAAAAAAATGCAATTGAATGCAAATTTTATTTTATTTTATTTTAAACATTTCAATGTTTACAATGTGTGGAATTTTTCAATTTGTTGTGTCCATCGTGAAGTAGAACTTTTTTGAACATGTAATTAACTTACAAAGATATATGCCATGTATAATTAATTATTGATTAAGTAATATTGCAATTCATCAAATTATAATTTGATCTGATATAAAATTTCAAGGTTCTCAAATTTCTGAGATATTTCTAATGCTCGTTATATACTTAACTAAATTAAATGTATAAAATAAATGCATAGCATTATTATAAATATACCGGTTTAGAATTGGTCGTGTTCATTATAGTAAAAATATTTTAATTAATTATAACGATAATCTTTTATTACAAAAATATGTTTTGAATTTTTATCGAACATAAAAAAAGTTCTCTTTTTTCTAATATACATTTAAAATATGTAATTTAATAATTTTTGAATGATAAATATTTAATTCTAATCATAGCAAATGAATATCGTCTAACTTTTTTAACCGCCATACCACCATAATATTATGGCCATATTGTTTTAAATTATTTCTAATCATTAAAATTGTATTTTATACAAACATAATGTAATATATAAATATTAATTATATTATAACTCATAATAATAGTATATCTATTAATAATTAGTTTTCACGTGACGCGTATATGTGTTAAAATGTAAAATATTGAACCTTGTTCACTTTTGTCATAAAATACAATACATATTTTATAGTGATTTAAACAATTAAAATTTAATTACATACCTAAAACATATCACAAAATATTGTTAACAAATTATTAATGATAATAACAAAACGTTGATATTTTCTTAACTCTAAGGCAGTGAAATAAAATATTTTGTATAAAAACTAATTACTAATAAATTAATTATGCACTTTCAATACAATAACATTTATCTTATCACAATATAAAAATAGTTTTAGTTAAAATTTATATTTTTAATACCTAATTAAATAAATAAAATATTTAAATAAAAAGTAAATTTTAAAAATATGAATATTGTAAATACGTACTAATACTATATTATCATAATCTATAAAATATCAAATTGCTTTAATTAAGTAACCTTCAAATTTTAAAGTATGTAAATATTAAAAAATGTATGTGTAACTAAGTTTATACACATATTTAATTATATTGAATTTATTAATATCAATAATATTTTTATTTGGTATAATATAAATAATAATATTTATTTTTGGAAATAAATGATTACAATATTAATCTAAAACTAGGCTTAAGTAACGAAAAGTTTGAACTTCGAGTATCTAGCTACTTTGTGTATGGGGAATATAACAATTATATATACATATTATATATATATTTATGATTTTTTACTTTTTGTTATCATAATATTTTTAAATATTTATAAATTGTCAAAAAAAGATATCGATAATCCGGTATTTCTAAGAAAGCTCAATTTAATAGTTTTTGTATTTTTCATGTTTTGTTTTATATATTAAGCAAACCTTTAGAAGTTTTAACAAAGTTTAAAAATAGGATATTTAATTTAATTTTATCACAAAAGTATTTTTAAATGTAATAAAAATAATATTTTGTTATATATTATAGTTTATATTATGCATTATCATTTTATAACCATTGCTATTATTTAAAATATTTCAAAATTTCTAACTTTTTTATTATTTTAAAATGGTGTGATAATCTTATCATGTTTGGAATACTGCAAAAATGTAGTAAAACAGATTTGTAATAAAAATTTAAATGTTAAAAACATTTTAAATTTCTATCTGCTTTATAGTATGTATAGTATGTATTTACAAAATTAGTTTTAACCAAATATTCTATTTTTAATTATTAATAATATTAAAATATTATGGTATAAATAAATTTAAAAATATGAATTATTGTGAAATATAAAAACTCAATACAATATTTTGTATAGAAGACAAATTATAATTAATAATTTAACATATTAAATTAATAATAATAATATTAATATTAAAATGTTTATATTATGTATATAATAATTAATATATTATTTAATTTTAATTTTTTTTTTTTTTTTATTCAACTAAAATTCAAATTGTACAGAAATTTAATACTAAATTAATATTAGTTATTTTACTGTAAGCCAAAAATATTATTCATGTGGGGTTCAAATATTTTAATACTGCGTTTACATTATTATTATTTTCATTTAATATTCACAATGTGATTTTAAAAATATTTGTATTATTTTTAAGCTATTTAAACCATGAACCTATTCACACTAATCTACGTTACGTAGATGTTAACTTTTAAGTTATTACTTATTACCTATAAACTTTTTAGTAAAAGACAATCTTTGGATCTAATTATAGTGTGCTTATCATAAAGTTTACAAATATTAAATAATCCAATATTCAATAAAGCTATTTTATTGTTTTGTAGTCATTTTAGTTTTACAGTCCAGTACAGTCCAGTACTCTCGCAGAAACAATTAATTATTCAATTGAGTATATATTTTGATTATTTAAAATTGTTGATGTCAAAATTATAATCGATAAATAGATAGATATGGCATAACTAAATCCAGAGTCAATCTAATAATTCTAATATATTCAGAGGCATGTAATATAAAATACATGATATGTAATTATAAATAGGATGCAAATTAACTATGGAAACATAGATGGGATGATTACGATTCATGTAATGTATTAAACAAAGATAAGCCATCAATTTATTTACAAATTAATAACTTTTTGCGTAACACAAGAAATTAGATCGTCTATTAAAAAAAAAAATCATATAACAGTAACAAATTAATTTTTACGATTTTTAATCAATATGATTTTAATATCGTGTGATCTTTGTACATTGACTGCAACTTTCAAACAGGCATTACTTATTTAGACTTTGCCAAAACACTCAATACAATTAGGTAAATATAAAACCTTATTCCAAAACCTATATATATATTCGACTTTGATTATCCTTTGCTTCCGTGTTTTCGTTATGTTCTTATAATTTAATTTCTTTTAGGTATCTCCTAAGATGATTATATTTTATCTACTTATTATTTTTATAAATTATCTCTTTAACGCCATTCAATACTCTTAACTAATCTTGTTAGATAGCGATACAAAATTAATAAGCCTAATGAGGACAAATAAAAATGTAAATTATCTTTAAAATTGCATAAATTAGCCTTAAAGAATGGCTCAATAATAACTTCGTAACTCTAAATATTGATAATTGTAAATCAATGCATTACCTACAATTTAATAAAAATCCCAATTCATTATAACTTCTTTATCCATGGATTAAATCTTGATTTAGTAATGAATTCAAGGTCACATTTTAATGTTTGACTTTTAATTATATTTTTTCGATTTTATTATACTTAAATTATATGAAAAATAAAACAATGCGCAATCTAAGTTTTATTAAAAAAAAAAAGTTTGTATTTAACAGTCACAGACCTATATATAGTTCATACCAAAATTTCCTAATATTTTTTATTATTTTTTTTTTTTAATGAGAGGCGTGCGCTTATGCTCTTTTGGTTCTTATATAACTTAATAATAGGTACCATCAAATGTCCTAAACTTTTATATCTTAACCGTTTCTAAATAAATTCTCAAAATAGAAGATTTAAACCAATTCATTTTTTCCAAGAAAAATTACATTAAAAACTGTCCTACAAATCTTTCAACGAATGTGGTAATAAACTTGATTTTGATTATTTTTGGAAGTATTTAAATATATGAAGACATGTAATTAGTTATACGTAATAATTACTGTACTACAGTCTCAGTATTATCAATAGCTTCTCTTAATGAATTTTTACTATTTATAATACGATATTACCTACATATATTGTAAATTACGTACTAATATTAACACTTGAGTATAATTATTTAATAATATAATAAAAAATATTGATAGTTTATATAGTTGTACACATAATTTGAATATTAATTTCAATCATAAGCTTTTCATAACAAGTAGCAAATGTATGTGTAGAACTTATAATTTTTTATTACTTTTATTTATTCAAAATTATTGTCTGTTTTTTTTTTTTTAATTAAGAAAAATTTACATTACTCAATGTATATGAATAATTGTAATTCAAGTCATTCATCGACTAATCCTTAAATAAGCCATCATCCGGAATGACCCGTTATACATTATTTACTTGAGGTTCTTTTTGAGCATGCTAAACTAACAAGTATATCAAATAAATGTAATTCGGGCGGAATTTAAGTCGAAAAGGGACGGCTTGAAAATTGAATAGACTTAACTTGAAAACAAATTCAGCTACCCGTGCAGCGAAATAAAGCCATAGCGACGCGTGTTGTTGATAGTCATGCCGAATATCCGACTAAAAATTGCAACTGGTACCACAAGATAGAACAAAGTAGGTATTCATATTGTTAAACGTGTCTATTAGACGTTAAATACTATACCCATCGATGCCATGAACCGAAGAATGTCGTATTTTAGGTATCAAACTCTACGGTAATAAGACAAAATATAATAATATACAATGCAAATCCATCTTTAGCATGATCAAAATATTTAGTTTATATTAAAATATATACAGATGCATAATATGAAAAATATGGTCATAAAATTCCATACGAATTTAAGCTATAAATAAACCAATGTATATTATATTTAATATATTATTTTTAAATCAAATTTTCTTGAAATGGAGATGCATATTTTTATTACCAAACGATTGTCCAATGATTCTTATAATAATTCAATAATTGTTACTATTCTTAAATCGTAACGATGGACTGAGTGGGTATTAAGTACACAATGGCTGATTGAGTTCATTATATAATTATTGAACTCGTCATAGAGAAACGTTTATGTGGTATTAAGTTTGTCCGTTGCTAAATAAAAAACCATCAGACGATAATCTTTTGATTGAGAAAGTATTAATTATATGTACATATTATATCATTATCGTTTGACTTACGAGTGATAATAGAACAACTAGTCATTTTGCAGGAATCAAAATATATATTTCAGTATATTAAATAAAAAAAAACCATGCATAATGACTAAAATATTTACAATTTTTTGAATAAAAAAAAAAAAAAAAACAATATAAGATCAAGAAAACATAATTATTATTATTGATAACAACTATTTTTGACTAGTTTCGATATGTTTTAAATAGTATAAATAATAATAACGAGACAATAATATTATAAAGTAAGATATTATGATATGTATAGGAGTGAGTAAAATAATTAATATAATATAATATAAATGTACAAAATAACGATAACGATATTATTATATTTGTTAACGATTGTGCATTATTTATGGGTTACAGAGTAATATAGGATCTTATGATGCACTTCAGTGTGCGCGACTGCATATTATTATTTTGTAAAACGCGAAAGTCAGTGGACACGCACTTGGCAAAAAATCGGTATCAGACATGCGTTACAATCAATATTGATTTCATTCGAATTCGATGATATAATATATTATCGACTTATCGTACGATGACAGTGGTGATGGGCACTTAAAAAGACACGACAGTTTTCTCTCGCTCACAAATAGGCTAAAAACAAGTCTCCAAACAAGCTGAACTAATCTCGTGTAGTAGTCTAAGTGACACAATTTATATTTTTTTTTTTTAATAGGAATGTTCGTACGCAAGCGCATCAATTATTATTATTTCTTTATCTTAAAACCGCTTTTTCATCAAGGTGGCTAATTCAAATAATAATGTGTATGATATAATGTGTGTTTGGTGTGTGTACGTGCCGTGTTTACTGAGTAATATTAAATTGAACGCGACTTAAAAAAAAAAAAAATGAAATAGTTTTTGTCGCGCACACCAAAAATACACATTTATATATATATAAATATGAGTAAGTACGCGATATTCTAATGTACGCGTTATGGTTTTCACGCGTCGGCCGTCGAAGTGTTTGCGAATTGTATGGCAACTAGTGGAAAAATAGGCGTGCCAACGTTCATACCGGCCGTATCCACCCGCGAACGGCACCCCCCTGCAGAGTTCTCCGGGGCCGTCGTCCGGCGATAAAACGATAATATCGCGGCGATATCGTTCTCGGGCCGTACCGGGTCGAGCGTACCTTATCGGACTTAGCGCGCCGACCACGCGACCAGTGGGCGCGACGATGATGTGGCGAACGCGGCCGAAATCAGTCGACCGTCACGGTGATCCTGGTGAACGTCTGTCGGACGCTGAATTCGACGTGGTCGGCGAAACCGGCGGCCAGCGACCGTTGCCAATCGGCGTCGGCCGGCTGATCGTCCAGGTGGTCTTGGAACGACAGTCGCTCGAACGTCAGCCGGAACTCGCGGAGCCCGTCCAGGCGGCCGGCGGACGCGGCCGCGGCCACGTAACCGGCGTCCAGCGGCAGCGTCAGGTCCAGCTCGCGGAGTCGCTCGCAGCCGGAGAGCATGTCCGTCACGCCAGCCGCCGTCGTCTTGTCGCAGTCGGTCAGGTCCAGCCGGAGACTACGCAGCTGCCTCATCTCGCCGATCCTGCGGAGCACGTCGTCCGTCACGTACGGACAGTCGGCCAGGCCCAGCGACTGCAATCCGTTGGCGCTCACGAGACCTGAGAAACAAACGAAACAGTAATGTCACATGAGCCACGACTATATATCGACAATTCAATACGATAAAATATATAATATATTTCCGTCATTGTCGTCGTCGTCGTCATTAATTACGCGGCAGGACCACACGCAAAGGACGAACTGATTTTTTGAATCGTAAAAGGGTTGGACGCTTTCATTGTCAACCCAAAATAGTTCATACGAGCGAGCTGTGGTTCTTTCTAGAAGCCGACGATAAGTAGAAATTCGGTCTTATCGATTATCACACTTAGTTTAACCGCATAGTTCGCAACGGCTGCGGTAACTGCTAGACAGTATTATGAATCATGAGTATTTATGATGGACAGAGGTTAACAGGAATTCCATTGCCTGGTATCGTTATCGTTCGTGTGCCGGCGAGGATAGAAACGACGATCGGAGGCACTTGGAGGGAGGGAGGATGAGGTTTATCCACGCAAAAATAATTGTTAGAAGCCTCATCAATAATGGAATAGATCATTATTAATTCATTTCTTTGATTATATTGGGCAGGAGGACACATTTGAGAGATTTTTCAGCAATATTTTGCATTTGGTTTGTAATATTATTCGCCCTGTATCGCCATTAATGTGACTTGCGGAATCACGACAGTATATCGCCATACTTTCGTAGGGTTCAAAATATTGTAATCTTAAAGTTTGAGCAAAATATCGAAATACGCTATTGTCAAAACGTGTGCATCGTTAGCCGATCGCTTTTAATGCGAAAAACTATTCGTGAGACAAATATTATAAACCGCAGTTATTTGTTTAATTGAAATTAACATTTAAGGTATGATACACTCCTTAGCTATTACCCATCGTTTTTATATTTGCGACATATTTTATGAATACACGTAGAAAATACACAACTAAATGTATTTAAATGAATTACCCGTGTACTTTCAGATACATTTTCAGACGCCTGCGTCTTTAGATTATAAATTGGTAAAAACGTCTATCTTTTTTATTTACAAGAATAGTTTGAGTACGTAACCACATTTATTCTAAACAAATTATATTATATATTTTAGAATCGAGTAAGTACATGAAGTACGTGTAGAAGTTGTAGAACCTACCCCGCTTAAGCCACATTGATTCTTAAAAATAGCAAAAAACAATTAACAGAGACATCGAGTGTTATACTTTAACACATTATGTTATGTAATTTTATGAGACATTTCTTAAAAAATTAAAAAAAAAAAAACATCGTTTTCAACATCCGGGAACTACAATAATAATATCATACAGAAATTGAGGAAAATCGCATAAAACAAACTCTACACAATCATTTATCATATATTATAGACTATAGTGTATAAGAAATCGATTCTTTTCATTGTCTGGGACGAATATCTACAATATATAATAAACGAATATCTGCAGTATATAATAAATATATAGATTACAGACACCTATTGTATTTCCTGTAATACGTGTGAAAAGAATATGGACGACTATCGTCTGTGCAACTTTAAACATTCCTTTGAAGTCAGCATATAAATACACCCTTCGCGTAGGTATACACAATATAATATACGACCTATATAATACACGAGGATGCACTCGTAGCATGCTCATACGGTTCCGGATTTGTCAAAATCGATTTGTGTTGGTTTTTATTCAATCGCCTAGTTTTTGTTATTTGTTTTTTTATGCAATTCCAAACATTCTCCATATTATTTTGCGAATAAATTCATATGGTCCGTTAACATCTATTCTGATTTTTTATTAATCTATATTCAATCACGATTGCAAAATTATACTGTGTGTACCGTATGGGTCCCCAAAAACGAATTTGGAACAAAAATGTTACAATTATTATCGTTATATTTATTGCGTCTATAAAAAAAGGAAAACGTTTTTCCGAACAAAACTTTTGTAAAAAACTGCATATTAAATAGATAATACGAAAATAATATTATTTATCAGTTTCCTTGACGTTTTCAAACACCGTGATGTTCTTGTGAATTTGTTAAAATAATTTATAATTAATATTAATAATTAATATTATGTTTTATTTGCATAGTGTTTCAATACCTGGTTTTGAAATAGTAATAAATTATTACAGCAGTAAATAATAATAATATACCAATATTATTAATTTACAACTTGCAGGACAATGTGACAAACGTATATATTTCAACATAATCCGATTTTGAATGTTTGAAGCTTATAAAATAACTTCGAAATAATATTATATTGATTTACGAATGATAATATAATATTTTAGTAATGGGTGATAAAAATAATCATTATCCAACAACTTTAAACGGCTTGGGTAAAAACACCAGTCTTGTGTCCCTCGCATCGGCGAAAATCGTGAATAATAATTAATAATAATAATTATCGTTATTAATCTGAAATCGTTCAAAAATACATCGTATTATAAAACAAAATAATATTTTTCGATTTTTACACAGAGCCCAGATGTTTTTTAATTGATTTATTTCGCTTGAGATCCGGACGAATATTACGGGTTATGAGTGAAAACGCAATTAACAAAATGTAAATATTAATATAACCGTTTCGCTTGTTCGGCGTGCCTCTGGTGTTTATTTGAATAGTAAATTCGAAAAATTAACGCGGGCTTAACAATAATCTACTGTGGGTTCTATCCCACGGCGTCGCGTAATACTCGCAATCAATGTGGTACACCGATTAAAACGGCCGGTAAAAAAAAAAAAAAAATATTACGTATTATCATAAAACGTCATAATATTCATTTCGTGTCATCGATTCGCGAATCACTCGAGTGCGTCGTTCACACTCGACGTTTGCTGATACGATTTGCGGAATTTAAGCACACGTCTAACGCAGTGCCCGCCACCGCAATCATTAAATCAATACCTTTTAGTAGTTGGTCTGAATTGGGTCCGCGACCGAAAGCCTTTAAATACGTCAATATGACGTGTCGACATTTTAAAATGTTCACCTAATTAACCCGACCGATTTTACATCATTATCGTGCGCTTTATGGTCATTTTTACGATATAACAACGTAGTCTGACGACGATTTTATGAGGTACGCGACACCTCGACGGACACAAATGTAAATCAAAAATAATTACATATAACATTATCTATAAGAAACGCATCGCTGGACTTACCGCTGAGCAAGCCGTCCGACGTGACGTTCGACATGCCTTCCACGTGGAGGTGTTGGAGTGACGGCATACCGGCCACGGCGGCGAACCCGTCGTCGTCCACTTGCCGGGCGGCCTTCATGGTCAACCGGCGCAACCGGCGGCACGCGAGACCCAACCGCTTGTACGCGGTCGGGCCCAGCCCGGAACAGTCGGCCGCTGTGAGCGCGAGCAGGTCCTCGGGCGTCTCGGCGGCCACCGCGTCCGCGGCGTTGGCCGCGTCGTCCCAGTCGGCCGCGCTCCCGCAACGGGACACCGGGTACACGGCGTACGCGCGCGGCGACGGCCGGCGGATCGTCACCCTGAACTCGGACAGCAGACCTGCGCACGTGCGCTCCACGGCTTCCATGAGGTCGACCACCTTGCGATCGTCAGCCCGGTCGTGCGAGCACCTGAGCACCGGTGGCCGGCAGTCGCCGTCGTCGCCGCCGTCAGCTGCATCGTCAGCAGGTGTCGTCAGCCGCCGTCATCGCTCCGTCGTCGTCTCTTCCGTTTGCGGCCGTCCATACGTCGTCGCGGGCCCTGCGATAGCGGTCACCGCGTCGGCCACGTCGTCGGCCGTCATCACCACGTTGCTGAAGCACACCCGCCGGGCGCGGACGCCGGACAACAGGCGACGAAGGCCGTCGGCCGGCAGGTTTGCGTACTGCACGTCTCGGCCGTAACCCACGTGCAACACTTCCAACGCGGACGTCCGTCCGCCACCACTCTCACTGTCGCTGCGTTCACTGTCACCGCAGCCATCGTCGACGTCGTCGTCGTCACCGTCGCCGTTGCTACGTTCGCCGTCGTCACTGCGTTCGTCGTTCCACCTCAGTTGTCGGGGCACGTCGCGGTCAAAGTCGTACACGTCCACCAGGTACAGCGACGTTACGTTCCGCACGTCGTACGTCCGTGTCACCGTGGCCGCTGTGTCCTGGCCACCGCGCACTAGTAGCGCACCTTCCGAAGCGTACATGTGGTGTTGGGCCACTCGGTACAAACGATCGGTGGTCGCGGACGCCTGCAGCAGGTCGTCAGTGGACTGCTTCCGGAATATGAACCGGATCATTTCCGGTGGCAGGCGGTCGAAAACGCATTTCGGACACGATCTGTGGACACGGAAAATACCCGATTATTATATCTCGATATTAATAATATTACGATGATGATTATAATAATGTATTCACGCCATACGCGTCTATTTATGTTTCGGGATTTTAGAAATAACGTGATTTTTTCGTTTTCACTACGGGCGGAGGGAGACTTCGGAAATTCACGTCCGAAACGTGGTCATTCCAGCCTTAAAAGTTCACATTCCTGTCAAGAATAACTCTTGTATTATACCTAACTTCTACCACGGTAATTTCGAAAGTTAATGACTTGAGTTTTATATTAATTTCAAATACCTACATAATATTGTTCGATTAACGATTTTTTTTCACGTTTTAAAGTCGGTACACGTACGCACACTTATGTTTCAGTTTATTTTTTTGAAGGAAATTGATAATATTTCATAAACAGTTTTGAAACAGATCTAATTGTCTGGCAATTTTCAAAACTTTTAAATTGTTTAATAAATGTGAATGTTTATTATATTTTCGATTTTGAACACGGTTTGTTAAAATTGCCACGTATATTGAAGATTTTCATTGATGCTATGTTCAAAAATGTATTTGAACTATCATTACGGGACGTTATCCAAAACGTATAAATTCGCAGCTGTGAACATCTCAATAACTATTGTATAAAGACAAAAATAGCAATTTATTCTAAGTTATAAAATAAAGCCGATACTGTCAATAACAGTTTTTTTTACGCGGAACGTTGTCAAAACGTTTCACAAATATCTTTGTAATATGACGTTCGAGATTGAGTTTTAAACTTTTTATATATCAACCTTTAAAAATAAAAGAGACAATTTTTTACTCGATTTAGTATCAATAAATTTTCGACGACTACAATAAACTTTTAGTGATTCCTTTTCGATTTCTGTGAGTTTAAAAATACGTAAAAAAGAAAAATAATAAGTGTAAATAATAAATGTAGATAAAGTAGTGAACTACTTAAGTACAAATATACGGTAAAAATACTTTTATAAATATTTGGACGAATCGCTCAAATTCATATTATATCGACTGTAAAAGTTATATTGGTGACTCGGGTATCTGCAGTAATCGATCTTTAGCAGTACTTTGTAGTTTGTACAGTATTTTAGCGATTATTATTTATTACTTTTAAATAGAAATATTCATGTGTAATGCATATTATATTTTATTTTTAGGTTTAAAATTATCATCAAAAGAACCGTTTGATTGCGTATTATGACTACGATCATAGTTCTCAGAAGTTATTATCTTGTCTATGTACCTTAGTATGTCACGATGTTAAGAAGGCATAGAGATTATGTCGATTTTCATTCAATATCTCATGAAAACTATTATCCCGATACGAGCTTTATGTTCTATTGCTAGCGTGGTGAAATCTCAAAAGTTTTTTTTTAAAAGGATACAAATGATGCTCTTTTTTTTACACTTCAACGTTTTTCCATTACGTAATTCCGGAGAGGATATGTTATAAGAACTTCACCCTTTAGTGAATATACTCGTATTATATTTATTTTTATGAGTATGTGGACACTACAGATTTGCGCTTATTTCATTTTTTTTTTTTTTTTTTATAAATTTTAACTTCAGACCTTTTCTGACTACTTTATCATTTCGTTTACCCTTTTACTTCTTGAAGTAATTTTTTATCACTATTTTTGTCTCTCTAATCCTTTTCATGAAGACCTAGGATCTCTTTTGTGACATGACAGTAAATCAGACGAAAGTCGATTTCGTATTTCATTGATACACGATAATCGAAATTTTTTGTTTTTTAATTATAAGCCAAAAATGTTGTAGTTAATAATATCTAATTAACAATGCTTACACAACCTAGTGAATAAAACACAATAACATTATATAGTCAGTCATATTATTGGATGTCTACACAGTAACAATGTGTAAGTTTATAAACTTATCACATATTCAGATTAATGTTTTATTGAAGGTTAGTGTAACAATTATTATTATTTCATCAAAGTCGATAACATTAGTTCACAGTTCTATGTCTGATTTATGGTACACATATACACACACGAATAATGTACGTGGCAATAACACACGAATGTTTAAAGACAATCCAAGCGGTATTCAAAAAATAAATAATTTTTCAGGAAAATGTGAGCCCCAATCAGATACTATAATATCGCTTGATCCAACGTATTGGTTCACGTTGACATACATAAAAGTCTTTTAATGTTGGCATATGTTATATAATGTCTAATAAAACGAAACCAAAAATAAACATAAAAACTATCTGAAACCGAAATAGAATATTCGGTCAAAGGAATATCAAACAATTGAAAGATTGGATTTAAACGTGCGGCGAATGAAAAGATATAACATTTTTTGTTTAATTTTCAAACGAATAACAACCTGAATGAATACCTAGTCTTTTACAATGAGAAAAAACGCGTTGATAAATTGGTTACACTTACGATTCCGTTTCGTCCATATTTTGTGTTGTAGTCTGCTGGAGCTCATTACTGACCGCCATGTGCTGGACTAGACAACGAAGTATTATTATAGATGTCCGTGTGGTATGTTATCAGGTTATGTATGTGTGCGTACAGTATAATATTAATATTTAAATACATATACTATTGCACATATGGAACATGAACGCCGCGTCGAGCCGTACTCGAAATCGGATCGAACGGAAACGTAAAACGCGATCAATACGAAATTGAAAATTAAACCGAACTACGCGTACTGAGAAAGAATAAGCGAAGACTAGTCGTTTGGGCAGCAGTAGCAGTACACTAAAAACGGACTGTGTTGCGAGATCTGTTTATAATATTATGTTGAGCACATAACCACAGTGTGCGCATTGAATGACCGGTCTGTTTCCTCGTCTTATATACGTTGGCCTGTCCGTTGATGCGCCGCCGCCACTAGTGACGTGTTATCAGAGCGAAATAGTTCAGTAAAAATAATATAATAATAATAATAATTCATACCTACGTAGAAATACGTAACTTGGATCGGCCTATGCGATTGAAAATCGTATGGAAGGTCGCGGTGATAGGTGTTGAACGAGGAAATTAATTTCGAATGATACCTTCGAGCGTGTAAATATGTAATACGATTTTTATGTTGACTTTTTCCGTTTGCCGGGTGTTTATTTTATTATTACTTAATAAAAAATTATATTTTTCCAATATACCAACAAGATTTGATTTTAACATCGTGTGTTCATATCAAACGCTTAAAGTTCATTTTTTTGTGTGTTGTTAAGCAGCACGCCAGTGTAGTATAATAATAATATAGGGTATATACGAGTATATTATATATAAATAGTTTTATATACTTATATATTTATATTTATAGTTATCATAATATTAATATTGAAATAAATCAATCGTTTAGGTTAATACAAGATGATATGATAATGTATTCGACATTATTAAAGTTATTTGGATACTAAAAATAAAGGCGATAATATTCATTATTACTGTCGCCACAAACCGAAATGTAGCAGTTTTTATTTTTTCTGTTTTTGTAAGTTAAATTCAGTTTAAAATTGTAACATTTCAATTAAAATAAAGCAGTCTTTATTTTTTTTAACCAACATAAAATTATATAAGTCATAAAATGGAGGTTTTATTTTTTCATTTACTGTAAAAATTAATAAATTCGACTCTGATAAAAATGTTGATTGTGCTATGAATTAATAAATAGCAATCGCCCTGTAACTTTAACTCATAAAATCAATATTTTTAATTCTTGTATCTAGTATGTGATAGTATATTATCGGTCACAACGTTTTCGAAAATATCTTAATATAATTATATAATTATTCGTGGTAACAGTTCAAATTTTGATTTACACTATTCCTTTATGTTTTATACATTTAAATTTCTTTGAGTACTTATATTTAAATTTTTACACTATTCTTTAAATGAAATTTGAATGTAGGAAATTTTGATTATAATAAAGCTACTCGTCCATCAAAGGTCAAATAATCCTTTGAAAATCTAAAAACTTTACTCGTCGTTTATTATGGACTTACTATACTTGCTCTTGAATTATTTATTCTTTAAAGCAAAATATTTTCTAAAATATACATAATGATGATATAGAAACACAAATTATATTTTAGTCATATACTTACAATAATATTGTACAACGTTTGCATGAATAATTATTATAACAAAGAATAAAACATTTTAACAAACATAAGATTATAAAAGAATAATGTTTTGTAATAATGCATACTATAATATTAAAAGTGTTATGTTATTACTTATTATTTAATAAGAAAACAAAGAGCAATTTGTATTAAATAGTTACACAACTAAAACACGTATATAAATTAAGTACAAATACATTTAGATCATTACACTATTATTGAACGTTAAGTACTGAATACATTTATTTTGTTAATTTCTTATCTAACCAATATTTTATTCAAAAGTTCCATTAATATCTCATAAATTGTAGCAAAAAATTATGCTAATTTTATTATTATTACAAAATAAAAAATTATATTTATATAGTATATAATATAAAATTTAAACGACATTGTGCCAATTTGTATATAACTGTATGTAACATAGAATAAAACAATTAAATATTTGTATTTTATACTAAAATTCTACGTTAATAATTTAATAAACTATATATTTGCTTATACATTAAAGTTAATTTTATGTTAAACCTTCAATTCATGTTATAAACCATTTTTTTAAATTATAAGAATATAATTACAACATAAGCCTCAAAAGCGTAACAAATAAAAAACTCTGTGGTCCAAGTACATAACATATCGAGCTCAATGTTTCATTTTTAATTATAACACTTTATGTCAATATCAAAAATAGAAAAAAATTGTATTAGTTACTTAAAATGGCTGTATAATTCACTATATAGTTTTATAGCCAACACATGAGAGTATGCAATATAAATATTATGGAAATGTTTATTATAATAATAATTCATTTTAATATCGCATCCATAATTAATACTTAGAAAATAATAATAATTAAAATAATGTTTAACTGTTTTGATTTTTCACCTGTTATCAATAAAAAAAGTATAATAATAATTATTCGATTAATAATTTAACTGATTAAATCACTATGTCTATATATATAGATATAGATATATGTGTATGAATAATTGTTGAAAGTAAATGGTTTTAATTAAAACCATAAAAACTATCTCATTTGATTATGAATTATTATATTCATAAAATGTTTTATTTATGATTTATAATTAACATGTCGGATTTCTGTCCATAATAAATCTTTAATTATTTTACTTTCAATTTTAAACACCGATTTCTCAATAACACAAAAATGTGTATATCAAGTATATTTAATACTTTTTAATATTGTAACTGTTTAAACGTATTGAAAAAAAATCTAATATTAAGACGATTTAATTTGATAAACTAATATATATGTTAAATATTTAATGCGCAGAAAATACACATTTCTCAAATAGGTAGGTACCTACTTATCATAAATAATAATTTGTATGAATAAATAGTTTATACATATAAATTTCAAATATTAAATTAACAATTAAATACAATTATACTTGATTAAAGCGGCTTAATAGTTTTTAAAAATAAAAGCTCTTTTATACTTGCTATAACTTCTGTTATCTAGTATTTTTAAAACTTATATTATATAATTATTTTTTATATATTCAATAATATCATTATTAATTAAAAATAATGCCGAAAAAACATATATTATAATATTTAATTTAATAGAATATATTATTTAATGCGATAAAATTAAAATATTCTAAGTCGTATTTTATTATAGGTTGGACTAGTTTAACAAATGATTTATGTACAATTAACCACTAATAATATTAACATAGTATTAATCGTAAATTTGATTGATATTCACTTATAATTATTAAATATTAGTAGATTATAAAATTATATTTAATGCTTTTTAATGTAATTCACATATTTTAATGCTCACACAATAGGTATTCAATATTCATCAAATTAATACCAGTTTATCCACTAGGATACAAACTTAGTTTTTATTTTATTTATTGGAAATGATTTATTTGTATTTGTAGTGTGCATAATTGTGTAGCTTATCGTTTTGTGAAATAAAATAAAACCATTATATTGATTTACATCTTATTATAAGTTTCCAATATATAAAAGTAAAATTTAATAAAAATATTTGATTTGAATGTTATTTATAGTTTTGACTTATCAGCCATGAAGAATTATATTTTTAACTCATTATCACTAATCATTAGTTAATTTATTTTAGGTATTTGCACAGTTTAACTTAATAGATATAATAAAGTAAAATCTAAATATAGCAATAGGAAAGGTATTTTTTTTAAATTGTATTTGTAAATTTCAATTAATAGTTAATACAAATAAAAACTATAATTTATACATTTCAGCCATTGTGTTTTTGTTTGATTCTTATTCAATATTTGTATGAAAATGATACGATTGATCTTCACTCTATAATATTAATAGAACACTAAAATCTACTATTTTGTTCCAAGCCAAGTGTTGATATACTCGTATAATCGACACGCTTTTATGACTTTCTTTAACACCATAATTATTTAAGTGTAATTGACTGAACTTTACATATTACCAATAGTTAAACTACTTTAGTAAAGCGCCTTTTGTAAAAATGTTTATAAATTAGTTTTCGCTTCTTCTTCATATCTCTATGTTAGTATGTTATTATATATTTTTAAGCATTGTGTGGTTTGAAATATTACTTTTTAGTTAACTGTTATTTTAACATGTAATTATGGTACATACAAGATGTTATATTAATTATTGACTACCGCCCTATACACAATGCATAACCCACTAGAGTGGCCTTAATCCGTTGTGCAAATTTTGTTTACAAAAGATAAATTTAACTAATAAAATATAGTTTATAAAAGTGCACACGTAAAAGTTTTACTCAAAATGTCTTATTTATTAGTTGCTGTTACTAATAAATACAGTAATATTGAATGAATTATGAGTCATGTCAATAATTTATACATTTATAGTTATAAGAAAACATACATACTAAAAATTTAATGAAAATAAAATAGTAGTTCTTGATCGAAAGTTTCATTGTATTCATTTTTTAATATTAACTGAAATTGTTTTATTTAACCAAAAAAGATAGGTTGAAGCATTAAAATAAATACTATAGTTAAAAATGTAGTGTAATGACATGCAATGACTGCATCTTACTACATTTAATATAGCAAATTTTGAACTCAAAATAATCCATTTTAATCTGTTATTCTTAACACTAATATAAATTTATGTATAACAAAATTTAAGGTAAGAACATTATTTATTCCCTTACTATATATTTTAATTTTATGAATTTTAATATTATTTTAAAATGTGAAAAAATAAAACATTCTTAAAATACTTTCACATTTTTTTTTTTTAGTATCAAAGCATCATGACAATTTTAAGGAGCTCTAAATAATATATTAACGTTTGATAAAGGTTATTTTAATCGAATATTAATATAAAATAGAGTAAGTTATAAAATTCATCTGAACGTAAAATTTGATATGTTAGGTATTTATAAGTTGGAGTTAATACATGTCAATAAGACATCGACTTAATAATCTTATACTTTTAAGACATCAAATTAAAGTGTAAGTATATAAATAACTTAACCTTTAAATTTAAAATTAAATAAAAATATATTAATTAAAAAAAGTTTGTATTTAATTTTATCTGAACAAAACAATGCAAGCTAGAAAATAATAATAAATATTATTGAATTGTTAATATATATACCACAGTAAAAAAGAGAAAACCAGTTAAGCAAACTATTAATTTATGTCTTGTAAATTTGTAATGGATAGGTATTATCGTTATTAATTATTATTATTGGTATTGATATTCTTTATTTAATGACTGTACAAAGCGGCTACGTAATAACTATTAACTAGTGTTAATAATTTATTAAAAATATTTTTTTTAATGTTTTTAATTCATTTAATTATAGTAAAGAGTTATATTATAATTTATAGGTGTAAATTACTGATAACAAAATAAATGTTCGCATATTTGCAGTAAAATTTTAACTGATAATAAATATGATAAAATGAAAATAAAAATCTTTCACATAAAAAACTGAAATTAATATAAGAAATTTTTTACAAAGCAAAAAACTACCTATAGGTATTTCATAAAGTATAAAGATTTTCTATTTAAAAGTTATGTAAAACATAGGTATAACATGTGATAACTTAAAAATAAATGACAAAAAACTTTAGATGCACATGATTTCTTATACAAATTCAACCACTTAGCCTTATATTAATAAATATTATTTCCAAGTACAATAACAATTTACAATTTATCTGTCAATTACATTAAATATAAGCTATCAGTTGATTTTTGATTTTTCAATAAGATCATATTAAATACTTTTTAATTGCATTATTTTGAAAATTTGAATAATTTTAACATATGAATATTCCTATTTTTTTTTTTTTTTTTTTTTTTACTTTTATTGTAATTAAAATTCCATATTCGTACATATTCAAAAAACCCGAATAATGGAATTTAATAGTTTACATTATATTAAAACTTGGGTACTCAATAATTTATTTCACTTTAAAATTTATTGCAATATTGGAATGTGATGCATACAACTATTATGATTATAAATACAACCATATGCATGCAAGTATATTTTCAATTTTGAATACAATAAAAATATAAAATATTTTGATACTTTAATAATTCCATATGTTTTCGACATTCAAGTACTATGTATACCTACAATTATTATTATACATAATATAATTGCTTAATTTTATCGACAACACATGCTTAAATAAAATAATAATAAAAATTAATTATTATATTAAATGAAAATATTAGATATAACTACATTATATAATTAATCTTTTTCACTATGAATATAGTGTGGAGTTACCATTATTAATCACGTGAAATATGTTTCTTTGAAAAATAAATACTATTTAAAAATTACAGGAAAAAAAAGTATATGTTATTCTAGGATTATTCACGATTATTGAATAAATGTATATTATTTAAATCAAATATAAGAATATATAATAATATAAATTATAGCATTTCACAAAAAAGGTAAAGATTTATTATTAACATGAGCGTTTAAGATAATAATTATCAATTAAGCATTTAATACTAACACTTATATGGTATACATATTTATTTAGATATTTTTATATCGAATAAATTGTCATTTTTTAATATAATTACTATTTCATTCTACTTAACTGAGCATTTCCAAACTTTAAGTACTAATAATTCGGTGTATAATATTATAAGTTTACCTCTTCAAATATTAAAACACTTACATTTTAAAATATTGTGAGGTATTTGATTACTTTTGTACTTTTTGTTTAACGGTGAATAGTACTTTATATACTTATTTAGTGTCTAAACTACTTTATTTTAAAAAAAATAATTACTTTTAAATATACTTTTATAACATGAGGTCATGTGTCAAAAATAAATATATATATATATAAACTTTAATATTCCATAATTCATATTATTATTTATTAGGTACCTATTATTATTATTATATTTCTATTTTTAAACTTTCAGGCTCATTAAATTATAATATTAAGTATAAATATTAACAATTATAATTGGAATGAATTGTTTTGTGTATTAAATTTACTCTAATAGTTTACAATTTACAAATTAAAATTCCCTTCATACTAAAATTGATGAATATAACCCCAATGCATAACAATAATATTCTTTTTTATATTTGATGAATTTCAATAAAATATATTTAAACGATTATGATAAGATAATATTATATACAATAACAAAAAATAATGTAAAAAAAAAAAAAACAATTCATTAATGTCCAGGAAATGTGTTTTTATTTTATCAATACAGTTAAAAATAATGATGTATGAATATCATATAAATTATTAAAAATAAATTTATAAAATAACATTTAATTTAAAAAAAAAAAAAAAATAGAATGTTAATAAAATGTACAATTTAAATATATAAAATATATAAGTCACCAGAGAGGATCATTAAATAAGAAGGTAGTGTTAAATTACCATATCAAAAATAAATAAATAAATAAACAATTTATAAAAAATAAACTATTTCAATGATTGTAAATATTTCATCATACATATGTTTGAAAACATCCAATAAAAATATAACATAATTTAAAAAATAATTGATCTCACAGACAAAATCTAAAAAAAAAAAAAATGAACTTGGATAACAATATTACATTTGATAATTTATTTATACAATTGAAAATATAAATAATTATCAATCCTGATAATTACATTTGAGTAATTTCTAAAGCTAAAAAATATGAGTAGTCAACTTTGATTAAACATATTGTTGGGTTCCAGTCATTATAGGTAGTAATTCAGAGGTGGCCAATAAGTAATAATACAATAGATTGAAACACATTTTATATTTTTTCTGTCAAAGTTGTCAGTGACTCTGTGTCGGTTTTAATGTTGGTTCAGCCTGAATGGGAGTTTACAAAGACAATTTGAAAACTGCTTTGACTGTGTATCCATACAAGTTACACAATTTACTGTTCTTATCAATAACTACATGTAGTTTTGTGTTAAGAATCGATTCGTTTGACACTGTTTGAAAATAATACGAAGGAAAGTTCTATAAGAAAATACAATAGTACTTTAAAAATATCATTTTTTTTTGCTTTTGATATTTTATTTTAACTTCTAAATGTGTGTAACAGTGCACTTCAAAGAAAAAAGTTCTTATTTATTTATTTTTGAAAAATACACTTTCAAGCAAGGTCATTCTTCTGTGTATGAAATAAGTTAAAAATCGATGAAATCTTTACGATGAACACATTAAAAAATATAATATGACAACTGAAAATAATAGTAATTTATAATAAGATATAAAATTTAATTTTGTAACTGATTTTTACATTCACTTATAAACTCAAAAGATTACACTGGGTAGCGGACGAAAACTCGTCGTGTCCGCACATATATCCCCACTATCATTTTTAGGTGTTAGTGTCCACCCCTTTAATCATCCCCACTACTTTTGCTATCACATGTTTGCGTATAAGCATACCATACATTGCTAGAGACCCATAGAAAATCGAGAGATCTCATTGGCTATATTACGCGTGTGATAACACTGTACAATTATCAATATACAAGTTTTTTTCTTAAAACTTTCTTAATTTTAGAACTTAAGAGTTGAGTTAAGAATTAAGATACCTATTAAATGAATAATTTCAATTATTATGACATAAATATTTAGTTTAGTATTCAGTAAATACTAAATACAATATGAAATACTTACGAACACATAATTCCTTGCACATTTAGAACACTAGAATGAAATCTATATGTCGAGTTATTTTTAACAACTTTTTCTTATTCTTATAGGAAATAAAAAATGATTAAAAAAAAACATTTACTAATGAAGATGAAACAATTATTTAAATGCTCAAATTAAATCAGAAAAGTTCAGAGGTTAGTAAACATATACAGTCATTTTTAAAATTCAAATAATGTAAGATAACAATAATAAATTATAAGTTAAAATTAAAATTACACTTAAAGGGACATAGTCAGTTTTAAAATTTAAATACAGTTGACGCTCGATAATTCAAACTTACAATAATTCGAAACTTTCGGTAGTTCCAGGTAAATGCTCATTTTCTTGAAAATCTCGTGGTAATACGAATAAAAACCATTTATTTAAGTACACTCGATAATTCGAAATTTAATTTCGGAAAAACTGTCCACTAAAACGTAACAACTTGAAGTTTAATCCCTTCAACGTTTGGTAATTCGAAGTTTATTTACCAAATTTTTTTCTTATAATATTTTTGTTGATAATTTATTACACAATCGTGTAGAAATTAAGCTCATTATTTTCAATAACTGTAGAATTATTATCGTGAGAACTTGATTTTAAGCATTTTATTTCTTAATCATCTGTTAATAAAAATTGAATTTACATAGTATAATATACATAGTTTAATTTACATTTTGAAAACAATAATTAACTGTACTACCACCTAATTTTCTGGAATATTTTATAATTTTATTACGTACAATATTTGTTATAATATAATAATTATTATAAAAAAACAAAATTTTTTTTCTTGATTCTTAATAATTAAATTTTTTTTTTTTTAATTCTCTGAATATTTCAAACTATTCAAGAATTCAAACTAATGGTAATTCGAAATTTTTCAAAAGTCCCACCGACTTCAAATTATTGAGAGTCGCCTGTTATGTGTAAAGACACGATAGTCAGTTAAAAAAATAATAAAAAAAAACAATGATTATTGTAAGTTCTTAAAGTTAAAATTAAAATTACATTTATAGAGACACAGTTATATTTTAAATCGTAAATAACTGTTATTTTAAGATTTATTTTTTAATTTTTAGCATTTTATAAACCGACTAAATGTATTTCTAAACTTTGTATTTGCTGAATAATAAACTATTTATACCATAATGATATAAACTATTCATCAAATACGTATCTTAATTCTTAACTCCTAAGTCTTAAATTAATTTAAACATTTAAGGAAAAAAAATTTTATATTGATAATTGTATGATTTTATCAATTATCACACGCATAATACAGCCAATGGAGCTCTTGATTTCCTATAGGTCTCTAATAATGGTATGCTTTTATGCCACTTGTTCTTCGACCACGCAGCCCTTCGACGACGGCATACAGTTGGTAACGACTGTTATTGAACGTAAGTAAAATGGAACAAGTTTTTATAAAAACTTGTAACAAGTAAATACGCAGTAGCTGAATATTTAGAAGTGAAAATGAATAAGTGTATATCATATATGTATAGAATAAATAATAATACATATTTTATATACGTTTTATTAGTTAAAAATGTTTAATTTCTTTTCTTCTTTAACTATATGCTACTTATAATGATCTTCATAATAACTTATAATATTTTGAATGTTATATTACATTATTATGAGTTCTATTTACCTACAAAACGATTTAATTTTTTTTTTTGTTTCAAATGAGAACCAACGTTAAAAACTACTATTCATTGTTCAGAGGATTTCAATGCACTGTTTGTTTTTTTCTCTCAAGTCCGTACGTAACATAGACAAAACGCGTTTAAGCAGAATATTTTTTTAATTTTTAATTTTTTTTTTTTTTTTATGTTTTTGAGTTATAATAGAGTAAAAACTCATGTTACAAAATTTATAGAGGATAATATTTTTAGGATTTAACATATCGGTTTTATTTTTTATTTTTTATGTAACTTAGTATTCAACTTTCAAAATAAAAACATATATTTAAAAGATGTTTAAAATTGTTTTAAAATATTTAAACAAAACTGTATGACATATTTTCAAAAATATTATTCTCTATTATTTTTTATTATTGGTGATTTTACTGTAAAATTACTCAAAAACTTTAAAAATTATTTTTTTTTAATGTGTATGCGTTTTGTCTATGTTACATGCAGGTCAGAAAAAGAAAATAAACCATGCACTGACATACTGTTAAGCAAATTACTTTTTAAAAATGTTCGTATATACCTATGGGCTATATGGAAAATTCAAAATTCAAAGGAGAATTTATGAGTTATTAAGCTTTATGCAGTAAGGTCGAAGAGTAATATTCAACAACAATGGTTTTACATGTAATAAAAAGATTAAGCCTTTAAATTCCAGTACATATTATACGTGGTCTGTTTTATAAAATATTAAATTTACATAAATATGTATATTTTATTTCCATTTTAAAATGATCATAGTAGGTATCTACTGATTATTCGAGTATTCGTGATTTAGAATTAGAAAAAATCCATTGTTTTTTTTATATTTATGAATATAATTTGTATAAATATGTATATGTTATATATTATTATAATGATTCAATACATATTAGTAAATATGAAGTAGTTCAAATAAATCATAACATTACCTACAGTATAATATTTAGTAATTAACCCAGTTTATAAAAAAAATACATCGCCATATGCAATAACTGATACTCATTAATTATAAAAAAAAAGTTATTTACTATCCTTAAATGTATTAAAATATACAATAATGACATATTAAAAAAAAATTAAATTTAACATTTTTTTAAATTTTAACAACATTTGAGCTAGTATACCAAATTTTGGTAACAAACCATTCCATTTCAACGTACAATATTTCGATAATATAATTTGAATGTATTCAACTAATTAATAACATTTTATCGATATGTTGGCAACAAAAACTAATTATAAATAAAAATGTATACCACAAAATTTAAAGGTAATATGTTTTACATAAATATCTATGTGATTTTAATTGTTTATTTGTATTTAAAATTTAAAATTAAATAAATGAAATTTTTAAAACTAAGGTTTTTATTACATAATATTTCAGAGAAATCATCATTATTATTGCCAAATTTATGAATATTATGTGACATGTAATATTTGGTAAGGTTATTTTGCATATTCACACACGATTATTATAAGTTTTTGTTATAATCCACAGTTTATAATAAAAAAAAATTAAAACTATTAAAATTTAAAAAAATAAATATTTTATTTACCTACCCGTAAATTAAGTTTAAAATTGATTGAAATAATAATATTTTATCTAAACATAATATATAATTATATTAATGTTGATAGTTTTAAACTAGCTAATTGGTAATTATTTTACCTATTAAATAAATATCTAACAGTACATAAATTTGAGCATATACCTATAATACTTATTTAAATACAGATAAGTATTAAGTAAAAACAAATTAATTATAATTTTAGAAGCTTACAAAACTACTAATAAAATTGATAAACCTTCTTTAGTCAGTTCTAACAGCCAGACATTATATTTCAACATTTTGCTATTTTTAATGATAACTAACTATAAGAAATTATAATATAAATATTGAATTTGCTTTAATAATCCAATACAGTAGGAACAAAATATAAAAAAACAATATAAAATATTATCAGAAACAATAGTTTAAAACTTAATTTATTAAACATATTTTTAAAATATTTAAAGAAAAAATACAATTATATAATTTATTAAATTTTATGTATAAAGCATTACATTTAATATCGTAGACTATTTAATTTGAATTATATAATATCAAAAATTCTGAAATTAGGAAATCGTTTTGATGAACGATAATTTTCAAGTATAATTTTTCATTGATTAGGGTAATGTAATTGATGTGTTAAATTAAAAATTCCTCACAAAAATAACAAAAGTATTTTTACCTTATTATTAAATTTAATAATAAAGATTTCATTAACAACGTTGTATTTTATTTTCATAATAATATATAAAGCTAAGAATACTGTTAAAATACATTCAAACAAATGTATTTAATTATTTGACTTAAACGTTTAACTCTTTTACAACATTTTCACTTAATGGGTTTCATACTTAAACATAATTACTAATTTTGTTAAAAACTAGTTGTCCTAATTTACCATAATTTTCGAAATGTGTTGGTTATTTTATTATATAAGTTATATAATGTTTATATATAATACTGATATAGAATCAACATTGATAGTATCAAAAGTTTTTAAAACTAAAATTAAAAACACATATGGTTGAAAAATATATTATAAAGTATTTGTGGGTCGAACTCAAAAATATGGTCTTAAACTGAACTTTTAATCGTATTTCGAACTGTGCTCGAACCGAACTTCTCAATCTTATATTTAACTTGAACCAAATATTGCATTCAACTTTGAATATAATTCATACCAAAAATTTTGTTTAATTCTGAACTAATTCTGAATCAAGTGAATCATGTAAAGTTTGAGACCTAGTATAATTTGAGTTATTTATTATTTTATAAATGATAATATTTTAAATATTTTTCTTTACAAATTTGTTTTAAAAATAAAGTAAAATAATTTAATTATTACTATTAGAGATCTAAAATAAAAACCAAAAAAAAAAATATCATGTTTGTATATTTTTTAATATAGGTTTGACTATCAAAATATAGAAACTTTGAACAGTTTTACCTATTATTTAATATATTCTATTATATCGCAATATATTCACAGTTCAATTTATAATATTACCAATAATTGTATAAGTATAAAATACTTTAAACATATTAACCTTAAATTATTTAGACTTATAGCTTGTGAATCCATTACACTAATGTATATATTGGAAACTAGAAATTAAATTATATGTCTAATATAATACATTTATTTTGGTTATAAAAACTAGACTTTGAACTTTTCTTTTAAACTTAGTTAAAACAAACGTAATAAATCATACATTATAATCTAAAGCCACACTACATTGTGCACGTGTAGTTATAATAATTATTATTTCTGATAATAATAAATTATTATGACATTACAATAAAAAGTCATATAGTATAGCACGTGTAAGGTATTTTTCATAATATGAAGTATGCCTCTTATATAGGTACAGTGTATAGGTATAATAGATATATGTATTAATTAATAGCTTTCGATCATTTAAAATTTAAAATGATCGATGAATCACAAAAATTTGTTTGATCTTTATTTATAAATTATATTATATATTTTAACTGACAAATAAATTATAAAATATTGGTATATTAAAATTTTTATGTGGTAATACCCATAAAAAAAATAAACGCATTTTATATTTAGTCATTATTAAGCTGCTAATTTTTTAGTTATCGTATTTTTAGTATTTTTAAACTATCTTAATTAACTTTTATAATCGTTTTTTAGATAGTTTAGCTAAATTCTTATTTTTTCTAGTAAAAAAAAAAAAAAAATTATAAAATGTTTTGTTTTATATTTCATAAAAGCAATAAAAACCCGACCTAAATTCTTTGTAAAACTTTACACTTATTGGCATCAGCTTTACAGTAAAGTATTGTCTTGTTACACTGTTATTCAAAAATAATATTGCAATTTAAGCTCATTTAAATTTTTAGTTTAAAATCTACATGTTTTGCAGAAAATGCTTGTATATTTTTTTTTCTTTTATAACTGAATAAAAATTAAATAATCAAAAATATTAGTAATGCCATTTTAATAAAAAATATCATTGTATTAATCAATATACTTTGGTCTTAGATATTTTTGTTAGTAATTATTTACTTTTTTTTTGTGTAATTACAAATGTTTTTAACAGCACATAATATGTTCTACGAATAAGTAACTTATTTAAAATTAATTCTGATATTCAGGTCGTCAGGCAGTTGTGCTCTAATCAAATAATTAAAATCAGTTCGATGAATTATTCAACACAAATCGAACACTGTAAAAATTATTATATAAACAATTAATAAAATGTATTTCAAAATAAAGGTAATGATTATATGGTATCTTAAAAACTTTTTATGTTCCCTATAAATATTTAAAAAATAGAGTTAATAAAAAACACGTTTTTATTAAAAACGAAACCAAAAAAATTAACTGTTTTTATTATGTGTTATATAATTGTTTTATGAATTAATCAAAAATATTATGTAAAACAGAATTTAATTTTCAATAAAATCAAATAAAAATATTGGAATTTATAGCATGTCAAAAAATAAAATTAAAGTAAAAATATATCATATTGTATGAACTTACAGGAGTTTAATTGAATATAATTATAGTGTAATTTTGTAGTTTCTTTTTTATTTAGTTATTTAATTAAAAAAGTATTTTTTTTAAATACTGTTTATACAGTTTATAAGTATTGAGTATAATTTAAGGTAATTAAAAACTAAAAAAAAATTGAAATTGATAATATACAGTTATAGATAATTTTATATTTACAGTTGTAGCTGATAATAAACAAGCTATTAAACAATTTTATTTGTCTATTGTTTTTAAGGAGACCTTTATTTTTTAAAACTAAAAATCTTTCAAGGATTAGTAAAATAATACTGATAAATATTAAATAACTATTAAAAATACTCACACATTTATTTATTGAACAATAGCTGGTTCTAAAATTGTATTTTTTTCTTCTGATTTAAACAATTTTTTTTTTTTAAGTTATTGTTTCAATGATATGTTTACTAAAGTTTAACTATGTTTGATCAATTTAGATTCTGAAAATAAAATACTTTAAATCTTTAAATAAAATCCAAAAGAATTATACTCTGTAAAATAAAATTGTACATTTAGGGAATTGCTTCATTATATTTTTTCAAAAATGTACTTGAATCATACTATATTCATTACAAAATTATTTCCCAATAACTAATAACTAGTTTAAATACGCCTCTATATTAGCTTTACTATAAATGTATAATAGGTAACCCGCAATCTTATTTGCATGTTGAAGTTTACTGCTAGTAGAAAACAAATATTTTGTAATAATAATAATAATTTATAATGTTTTACTTTATATTTGATACATTTATTTATAATCAGTTCTCAGAAAGAAATGAATCAAGTAAATTTATGTGTAATAACGATTAATTAAAAATACAATTTTTATAAATTGTTTGTATAATATTTTTCAATATTTAAAACGATAAATGGTGTATTATTTAGGTATCTAAACTTTTATACAATATAATTTAATTAATATAATACACACAATTTTATGTAGTATACTAGTATGATAAAATTATGTAAATAAAATTAAAATAAAATATAATGTAGGTATCTCATGAGGTTTTTTGGATATAAATAGATTGAATTATACAATTTCTTTAAATAATACGAACATTGTTCTTAATATCAACTAAATTTATGACTATAGACAATTATACAATTTTTCAAAAAAAAAATAGAATTTGATATTGAATTAAAATGTATTCTAATATATAAATGATATATTAAATGAATTAATATCCTCATTATTTTATATGTGTTTTACCTATTTGATCACGATAGATTAATTGCATTAAAAAAAAAAATGTATGTTTAGTTAATAAAATGTGCCAATGAGAATTTATATTTTAATTAACAGGATTGCACCATTCTTATCGTTTCCAATAAACAATACAAATCCTGTCGAAAGTCAGTGAAGGTCAACTTAATTATATTAATTGCATACTCTTTGTTTAGTTTTGTCGTAGTTTTTAATAAAACATACTTAAAAGTAAATATAACATACATTTTATGATTAATAATAAAAACATTGTTAAATGAGACTATAATGTCAAGTTAAATTAAAAAAAAAAAAAAACAAATAAATCATAATCATTTTTAATCAATGTTAGATTTTATTTTACTAAAATTTTGAGTAAAAACATTTTTTGGCACGAAAATCGGTAATTACGCTACCGTATTTAGCGAAATATTTCGCGCTAGATACAAGTAGGTTTTGCTCATTTCCATGCGACACTCGTCCATACAGTAAAACCTGAACGGCGGCTAAGTATTAGGTGGAAATTTGCAGAAATGGCATATTCCTTTGCTAAATAGAGTATAGAAAATTTCATGCTAAGTGAACTTTGACATTGAGTAGATCAGTAATATGAATCTTTCTAATTTAAAATTAAACAAATGTTTAACTACAAAATAGTTTGCTAATGTTTACGATTTTGGTAGATTTTGCCAAAAATTTAAAATCAAATGCTATTTAAAAGAAATTATAAATGTATAATTTCGATACTTTTAATTGTTTGTAATATAAACTGTCATAAATATTGTAATACGTTTTTAATTCGAATTAAAATTTATTAAATAACAAAAATAAATAAAAATAATTTTAAACCTATTAGCTTATTGTTAAACTTTTCGATTTAATATTTCCTAATAGTGTAGAAAATATACTTGAAAATATTTACTTTTGAAATATAAACTAGATCCAATTTAATACCAACCACATATTTCGAAGTTGATTACTGGAGCTTTTTTTCTTACAAAAAAAGAATTATTTGAAACATAAGTGTTGTGAATTAAATACTTTACTATAAAACAACTATATTGACTCCCTTCTTTCAACATCTAAGAGCAATTTAAAAATTAGATAGTAAGTAATCGTTCAACTGTATAGCATACGTCGAGTTCACTTCTTCATAGGATGTGACAGTAATAATTATTGTTTAGATAAAACTAATTAAACAAAAACAAATACACCTCTACATAATTTTTAATTTTTTAAACAATTTTTTTAACCAGTAGTAACAAAGTTAACGAATTAGTATGCAAAATCGCGCAAATTCTACATAGGTTAAAAACTAATATTATCGATCGCCGTTATCACTTTTAGAAATTAATGTACAAATAATAACATAATGATTATTTTTATAATCCTAATCGGTAATTGTAACTATTTTCATTATGTAGGTACGTGTATTATTAAAATAGATATTAAAACAATACCACATATTATGTCAAGGTGAAATAATTTTAAGAATAATAATGTGATGAAGATTATTTAGAGATGTAATAATTAAATATATATATTTGTACAGTCTTTTTAGAGGGAAAAATATAAAAATCGTATGGCTTACATTGTGTTGAATTGCATCGTATTTCATAAGTAGCATTATAACATAAATATTTAATAATTTCAAAAGCTCGAAAACTATATAATGGTGTTATTTTATGATACGCTATAGGTAGAGATAATTACATATTGTTGAGACTTTGTATTATCCAGGGTTCGTTGCGGTGAAATATAGATCGGCTTATCGATACCTCTTTATTTATTAATATTTAATGTTGTAAATGGATACCTCAAAATATTGTATGATATAAATGTATATCTATAATTATAGTAATTATAGTATAATTTTGTTAAAATGCATCACGTATTAACACAAATAATCTCAAATACAATTTGTTGAACAAAACATACCTAAAATTAGTCATATGTTTTATGTTAATATTATTGATTACATTACTTATAAATAAGTTTGCTATTAATTCAACATATTATATTCTATTAAAATACTTATTAGAAAGATAAAAGGTATACTACCCTTACTATTCCATTCTTTAAAACTTAAAAATAACGATCTATCATTTCTAGCAAATCAGATTATAAAATTCAAGAATGATATGGAGATCTGGTTGCAAGTAGAAAACTGTCAAAACGTCTACGTGTCTGATATGTGTACACTGATATGTCAACATAGTGACAGTTGTGAAATTGCTACTTTCAACAGGCATAGAAACAAAATACAAACGGCGGCCATCGTAGTTATTTCTCTTCAACCCTAATCTTTCTATTTTTATCATTATACAAATTACAAGTATAAAAAGTTGACATACATTTCAAAACTTAATGATCTATTAAAACCAGGGTTTCAAAACTATAATAACGTTATGATTATAATGTTATACTTGATAAAAAACAATTGAAATTTGTAAACATAATTATAACGGAAAACGATAAACATAAATAATTAAATAACACAATATAAAACATAATGATAAATAAAACATATGATATACTATCATCAAACAAAATATACGAAAAACTGTATATAGAGTATATTATTATTGAAGAAATAATTAATTTACAGTTATTTAATATTTAATAATTTTAAATTATAAAATACATTAAAAACTTTAATTCTGAATAACGATAAACATAAAATTTGAATAACGTTTAAATTCTGAATAATGATAAACTCATAACGTATAACGTACTCGTAATAACGAATAACAATTGTTTTTTTCAAATGCAAGCCCAGATTAAAACTTATTAAAATTGAATTATAATTTGTTAATATATTCAATAAATTTTGTATTTTCTTGATGTATATATAAATATAAAAAAAAATGTAATAAAAATATAATCTTATATTTAAACTTACATCAATTCGTTTGACTACATTCACTTATATTCCTATATAATATAATATTTGTAATGACAACAATACTACATATTTGTATCGAATATCACTACATTCAAGTGTTATTAAAAAGTAGAAAATCAGTTCTCCGCTGCATATTTTATAATTTCTACACTCACCAATAATATTATATGTTTATATAAATTTAACTTTTTTTTTTTTTTTAATGGAAATAGTTAAGTAAATAAAATATTTAATTCAGTCCAAATGAAAACAAAAATTCTTATGTTTAATATTATCATTGTTATTATTTATTTTGAAGTACAATTGTCCATAAATTTATTGTAATATTATCATTCTAAAAATAAATTGTCGTGACACCCAACAATAATGTCAATATAACTGAATTACAACAGTTGCAGGTTTCTACCTATTATGCTTAACCAAAATAATTTGTAGCAATTTTGAAAACGGATTCAGCACCACAAACCAACAACCACATATATTCAAACAGAATGGTTGAACACGTTAACTATAAACATATTATAGACATATCAGTGCGCAATATAAAGGATTTATGTATATAATTTTCACACGTACGCTATTGTATGGGTTGATCGTTGACGTGACACTAATAGCTAATTATTAAACCCTAACTGCAATTTTTAATTAATATTATTATTTTTATAAAAATTATAATTGTTTATCAAACACTTAAAAACACATAAAACGCATTTGGTATGTCGAAATGTATGAATGTTTTTGAAAATATGTTTTTACGTAAATTAAATATCATAAAAAAAAATATATATTATTTTTCGTTTTTAATATTTTTTCATACACTATGTGTTAATGAGAATTATTATTTATTACTTTTTTTAATTTTTTTTTTTTTTTTATGAGTATTTAAGTATTACTAATTTTAAGTTTTACAAAATTCATTAAAATTGGAAAGATTTTCATATTATTTTGTATTTATAAATTTATAAAATATTTATTTTAACATTTAAGATTAGAAAATTTATATATATATATATATAAATCATAAAATATGCATAGGTATGCGCAATTTTTTTTATAATATACATATTAATTTTATTTGAGTTCAAATTACTTTGCAATTTAATATTTAAATAATTAAAGGATGACCAAAACGTCTCTATATTCTTACAGTGGTTTATCTTCAATTTAAATTTAACACATCTAAAACAGTGATAGATTAAATACACTTAATATTTACTATAAAACAAAGCTCATTGGTTTTTTATTCAATACAAAATTTTGAAAATTATTTGAAATTCGCTTATTTGGCCAAAAGTACTAAATACATATAATTGACTTCAAAATATCACCCACTAAATTAAAAATTGTAGCATTTTTAATTGTAGGTACTTCCAAAAATCATATTTTTAGATGATCATGACACAAACAAAGAATACATGATAACAAATCAAATTATGCGTTCTTCCACTCAAAATCTAATGGCTGAAAATATATTGACGGTATTTAAAAATATAATTATTTTATGTAATTATAATTCAAAAATCAAATTTTAACAAAAAGAAATAATTATATGTACAATTGAAGTTTATACTTGTTAAATCACTTTATGTATATTATATATACATATATAAACTAGAAAATGAAAGAGTATTATTTTAGTATATATTTATATTTAAGCATAACTTTAACTATAACTTTACTGTTGTTTTCTTTCGAATGTCAAATTATTATTATTATTATCATAATTATTACTATTACTGTTCATAATTTCATCCTCATTATGGACTTTAATTTATTCAATTTATAATTTATAATCGTTGTAATAAACAATATAATATCACTAAGATTTTGCTATTGTTAAAAAATATTTATATAGATATATGATATGTTTTTATTATAATATATACAGTAATAAAACATATATATTTATAAGTATTGGGTAGCATTTTATCACGGGTTATCATGTCTGACTGCATTAAGGTTATCATGGCATAAGTACATAATCAGATAAATATACGTCTAAGACAAATATTTACGTTACACTATTAGCCTATTCATAACAATATATTATAATAAGTTTAAAGTAAAAAATAGCAAAAAAAAAAAAAAAAAAATACAACTAAAAATTAAAACATTACCAAATGGCAAGTTAATAATAAACGTATTTTATTGACCTACGCAAATATAACGCTTCGCACATATGTATGTAATAATTATAATAGTATGTAATATCATTAATTTTAAAATTAATAGTAGTATTCAGCTGTGTGAAATAAAATATAAAAATTGAAATCAAATTCAGTACCATATATTTCATTTCTAATATTATTTAATCAAACTAAACAATATATTTATAACTTCAAAGGTGTTACAATAGTTTTAATATTAAAAAAAATAAATATAACTCGATATTTGTATGTTAATATAAGTCATTATATACGTTTTAACCTGTAATAAGTAAGATAATTTAAAAAACAATATATTAATTTTAAACAAATCAAATAAGTTAGTTTAAGATTAATTAAAAGAACAAAACACATTAATAATAAAATAACATTAAATTATATTCATTATTCTTGTAATTATGACATACACATATTATGATCAATATTTATTTTAAAAAATGTAAGGATGCAGTATACTAAAATATAAATTATTTTCATTTATAAGCCACATCAGTTTTCAAGTATCTCAATTTATATGTAATTAACATACTCACCATTTTATAGTAACATATTACACTCACTTTATTAGAATTTATTACTATTTCTTACTTAAGTAATACGTAGCAATAGTTAAGTATATCGGAAAAAATATCGATAAGCCACTAACTGTCTATCAATTGAACGTTACTTACTAGTATATTTAACAATAATAATTATAAGTGATAAATTATCATATAATATTCTAGGGATAGGGAAATAAATAGGTATTAATAATTTAAAAATAATTAAATTAACTATAAATATAAGTCATACTTGCCTTTTCACATATTTCAATGAATTGTGTTGATTCATAGTTTATACTGATAAATAACTCAGAAGAAAATATTAGGTACAGCCAAAAATTATTAATCAAATGAAATTCAAATACTGTTATGTTATATAGTTTTAAAACTATAAAATTACTTGAGTGATATTCAATTTGAACATTTTTATTTGTCATGGATTTTTTTTTTAATGCAGTTAACATTTATTTTTATGCACACAGAATTTAAAATATAAAACAATTGATAAATATCTCTAAAAAAATCATGTATTGTAGACTCAACTAAAAATCTTTGAAGATGCTACACACAATGTTTTCGGTTTGAAAATATTTATTTTTTTTTCAAAACAACTGTTATATAAAAATATAGAAAATACATATTTATTTTATTATGATTATTACTATTATTATTTTTTTTATTTTTTATTTATTTTTTTTTTTTTTTTTGGAATTATATAAATATAACAATGTTGGTATTTTATATAACATGTTTTAATTGTATCTCCTTTTAAGTTAATATTGACTGAAAAAAAAAATGCTTATTTAAAACTGTATGTAAATTATAATAAAAACAGATTTCTATAATACAAAATATTTTGATAAGTATTAATAGTTAGAGAGTATAGTCTGAAAAATGTATTTAATGACATATATATTTATTTAAAAACACTGTTCTGAAATATGATACAATACTTATTAAATATTAAGTATAATAGGACCAAAAATCATACAACGTATTAAAATAATTTAAAATTATAATATATTTAGATATAGTATTATAATATACATTTCCTTTGTATCAAAAAATGTAAAATTCTTACCTCAATATGGGAGAATAATGAATAATGAATAAAATAAATTCTTGTACTAAAATTATATTTAATATCCAAAATATGTTGTTGTATTGAATAGTGTTTTTTTTTCACATTTAAAACGCTTAGGGTTAAGCTTTAAATGATTGAATAAGTATTTAAAATAAAAAAACAACATATACATAGAAACATTGTGATAAAAAATATAAAATTTAAATAAGTTTTAAAATACGGAGAAGTCTGATAATCCGGTCACGTGATAATCCGACACGTCCAGTAACCCATCTCCATTTTATTTTTGATAAAAATTATTACCACATATCAGATATTTGATCTAAGAATATTTCAAACAAGGCGCAATTTTTTTTTATATGTATGATTTATTATAGTGATTATAATTTTAGTTTGTGATTTTGCATAAATAACAATAATATCTGGTTTAATATATTTTTCATTTATAAGTCACAATAATCTGAAAATACTTAAATGATATTCTTCAGATAACCGAGATCAATGAAATTTATCATTGTTTACACAATTCACATTGACCTATAAAAAAAAAATTTCATACTTGATAAAATTATTATATTAAATATCACAATAAATAAATTCTAAAATATTATGTTTTCTAAATTATTTCATAGGCTAAATTTATAAGTTTGTCACCTAATAGTTACTAAAACGTATGAAGATTGAAGATTTTTTTTTTATAGGTAATTGATCTTAAGCTTCAGCGACAAAGACCATTAACTTTATACATATTTAAAAGCTTAATAACAATTCAATTACAGTTTTAACTTGAGTTATTTAAAAATAAGTTTTTTTTTTGTAATATATTGCTTAATTTTGGTGAATTTGAGGAATGACGTGAAATTCTCTAATTGACAGTCAGGTCTAATAAACTCGTATAAGTTTGTTGGTGTATTGAGTTTTTTTTCTTTCTTCTTCGTTTGATCTACATTCTGTCAAAAAATGTTTTACTGTGAGGGTAATTTCGCATAGTGAACATTTGTGTGAAGAATTTTGTTTTGTCGGTAGCAACACAGTTGTGGTTTAAGTATAATTAATTGTATAAATGAGATACAGTTTATCGGAAAATAAATATCATCTTTTTTCTAATGAATACACTGATATATTTATTATAAATGTGGATTGAAATTTATATTGCGAACATTTACAGTTAATTTTATAGACATTTGTCGGTACTTTATCTGTGTAGTATTTTAATCTTTTTGTATCAATTGCGCTAGGTGTGTGTGTAATAAACTAGTATCATTAGAACTTTCAACTGCAACGAATATAATTGTAATTTTTATTATTATTATGTTTTACTCTAATTATAAATGTACTGCGTACGTCATTTTAAACTTTATAATTACTCAAAAATCTATAGATTGTTATTGTGATTTATTAAAATTAAAAAGCGAGGAATTGCAAAAACATGAAACAATACTAGAACTGAATTGCAATATTTATATAAAGCTTAAAATATAATGACTATTACATAACAAGGACATATTATCATGCTTTCAATGACGAAACTTTTAGGAAACTTAATTTTGCTATACAACATATTATAGATTATCCATCTACTTCAAATAATTTATAAATTAATATATTACGTAATAATATCAACTATATTTCATTTTAGATATTTGGTTATTTAAACAATTGTTTTCATTATTAATAATTTGGTTCCTGTATTTTTTATTTATCTAATGAATAAACTAAACTACCTAATGGCATAGTTATTTATTTTTATTATTTTTCCAAATCTATCTCATTTATTTCTTAAAATATATTATTAAAATGAAAACTCAATTAAACTAAATACATTTAACATTTTGTTTTAGATATTATAAATGACTCTTACTTGGAACCAACATTTAGTTATTTAGAAATAATTATATTATATATATATATATGTATAATTTTTACTCCTTCTATAATACTATGATGTATAAATAAATTATTAAGATGTTTGTACAACTCTACTGCTATTGTATAGACTAAAATAAATGGTTGCTTATGATGCATTTAAGTTTCAATTTAAATTACAATTAATTTCATTAATATAATGGTTTTTAAGTATGAATATCAAAACATCTTTATCATTACAATAACATACATAACGTTGATTACACGAACTATTAACCATGCAATGTGATTATATATATATATATATATATATATATATATATATAGATAATTGTATATAAAATGCACATAATATAGTACAAAAAATATGATATTTTTATACATAATGTTATATTATAAAATATTTATTATTTATATCTCCAGTCCACTAAAATATCTGAAAATATTATTATATAACACGAAATATGGGCCATTTTTATATTATAGCATGACTTATGTATAAAAAATAAACATGAATAGTAAAGCTAGTAAATTATGTAATCATAACTTTTATCAAATTAAAAATAACAAAAATATTCAAAATAATTAATGTAGTTACAAAATGTATGTGTTATTACTTAGTAATATATTTTATTATGTATTAATTATAATGAAAATGCGTCATATTATAATAAATATAATCATTTCAAGTTGTTAATTATTTTCATATATTGTTATAACTATGCTTAATTTTATGCTTAGAGCATTTTTAAATTTATATCATAATAAAATAAATAATTATCTGATTAGTAAAATAGTTACTGCGATAATTATTTAATTATATACTTTTGAATAATTGTATATCATTAGTATATCATTTTCTATATCTTTAAATATTTTTAAATTTTTAACTGCGTTTCGATTTCATTTTTGAAATACACATTTCACGACGTGATACTATAAACAGTTTTAAAATATTATGCTTGTATTTTTGATTCATTAAGTATTCCATCTCCAGTGACATACATGTACCTAAACGTATAAGTTATTAACTTATTTTAATATTGTTTACAGTTTATATTATTTATAATTTTACAATTAAGATTATATATAAAGGTATGTAAACTTAACAATGATATATTAAATATTCAGTTTATAATTCAATTAAATACTTTCATTAGGAATACACTTAGATGAAAAAATAACTAGTAAAATTCACATAAATTCAAAAATAAATCAAGGATATGCAAGAATGAAAATGTAATATTACCTATTAAACTACACCTCAACTAGGAAAATTAAATTCTCTCTACTACTAAAGAAAAAAAATTGTGATTTCTCCAAAACAAATTCCCAAAAATATCATTTAATTCTCCTTGGTTTATTTGAAATAAGCAACGAAGCAATTACAAGGGATTTTCTTATTTTTAAATATTGATAATTAATTAACACAAAAATGTTAACAATAATCTAAACAAAACCGAAGGATTTCTCTGTCATAAAATCAAAGAATAAACATGTAAATCAAGACAAACTTACAACTACTACAAGGCATCTTCTTAAAAGACCAACCAAAATACTTACAAAGAAAATATTTCTTTGTTTCTTAACGTTTATTGAAAATGTGTTGCTGTATAAAATATTTATTAATTTATTAAGTTTGTATTGATACAATTAATAAGAATAACAAAAATAGTTTACATTTAAAAAAAATCTTTCTATGCATTATTTTTAGTTCAATATAGCATAATACTAAAATTAATACAATTTTTTACAAAATAATTAGGTTTATTTTAAGTATTTCACATTTTAATATACACATTGCAAAGTTTATGTGATGTGTTGGACTTTTACAACTTATTTATAATATTTTTTCAGTTGTGAAATTTAATTACATACGTACTTTATTTTTAATCCATTTAATAATAATACTATAGACGTTTGCAACAAGTCATTATTTACATTAAGAGATATAAATGCATGGAGAAAATAAAAGTAATGACGTCTGTGTAAAGCATAAATAACAACAATTATTGTGACACACAGGGAACAATGAACAATAATTTCAGAAAGGGAATATATTATGGTTTTAACCATCGTAATATCATGTGTAAGTACAGGTTGTTTTTATAAATATGACGGTAATTCATGGAAATTCATTAGATATACGTTTTTCATATACTCGTGTATAATTATAAATGTTATGTTCAATCATTTTAATTAAATTGAAATATAACAATTAAAATCTTCAATGACTTTCCTAACGTATAAAAATCCATCAATAATTTATATATTATATATATAATTATATTCTTTTATTACTTGATTATTTAAACAACTATAATCAAACCTGAAAAATATTATTGTATCTTAAATTCATGTGTACTTGTAATCAAACTGAATTAAATACATAATATTTATATTCTTAAGGTGCTGTAATTACTTAATACTGTAGATTTTAAAAATAAATTATTTATGTAAACATAATGGTTTATATAATTTTAATTTTTTCAACTATTTTTTATACTTATAATAATAATAATAAATGTTAATAGTGCAAATGAAAACAATGCATTATCTATTACTTTAGTAAGGGCGTTATAGTCAAACTAAATTAATTTAATTTTAAATAGGTAATTCGTATTAATTGTAATTTAATAAATCAATGTTTTAATAAATTACCATATAACTATACTACTTTATAATCGTATTTTTAAATCACATTTATTATTCAATGTCTTAATATATAAAGTATAGAACCAACATCATAGGAACTAAAAATGTATGTAGATATAAAAAATAAAATTAATTTTCCAAGGAAATACTACTTAAAATTTTAAATTATATTGTTCACAAAAATTTTCAGTAATATTAAATACATCTCATTAAAATATAGTAATATATTCAATGTATACAAGTAATATAGAATGCGGTGCTATTTAGGTGTATCTTGATCTTATACTTTAGTGTACTAGATTACACAGGGGTAAATCGGCGTAGGTAAGGTATGCTTTGTTAACTGATTCAACCGTGATAGTTATAAATAATATTAGTACTTCAAAATTTTTGAATGTGGCTCAAACTACTCTCTATACTTTCCTGATATCTCTAAGAATAATTATTTGAAGTTTTCTCGAAATTTGTCAAATAATATTTTGTTTTATAAGCTAAAACTATAAATTAATTGGAATACACACACACATACACAAACATAATAATATACATTATACATAGATTATGTAAAAATATCTTTTATTTCTGTAACTAATTTCAACTCTAAACATAAATCAAACAAATAATATATTTTCGTAAGTCAAAACAAATTTCTACCTTTGGGCCACCTATGAGGATTAATAGGACTAGAACATCAAAAAATATGTGTGTAAAATTTAGTAAAAATAGGTTCAGTAATTTTCAAGTTTATATATCCATATAAACATTAATTTTATTAATTCATAAACATAAGCATACAATTTTTAGTGTGAATTATGTTAATTATGCTAACTAACTAACTACACACGCGCATGCATTAATTGCATATTTAATAATTCAAAGTATTATATTGACCTGATTATGATTATTTATTACAAAACATAAAATTATAAAATTAATAATCGAAACTTTATGTTTTAATAATAAAAAGCTTGTATATAAATATAAACATTTTTTATAATATAGGGGGTTAACTATATTTAATAAAAATCTATACGAGCTAAACAGACACTTTCATTCCTATGAAATACTAACACATGATTAACACAAATATATATTATTAAAACTTCAAAATAATTTATCTCTTTTTTTAAGTTGACAACTCAGTTTGTAAGCATGATATAGTACAATTAGATATGAAATATAATTATTTATTATAATTAAAAAATATAATGATAATTACTATTAAAACTACTACTTTAATGTAGGCATGCTACTCTCTTTAAATTTTAGTTTCTGAGTGGTTGAATGCATTGATTTTACGATTATTTTTATTTATTTTAATACTTAGTTCCTTGTTTTTTGTAATACGTTGTTAATACTGGATTAAAATATAAAATTTTGAAATTTTACATAACGAATAATGCATAATAATATTGTATTGACGTTATAGACAAAATATGTCAAAATAACCAACTAACCAAAAAATTGTTTTAAGCTAAATAGTTATGTGTAATCGAAATTTTTCAATATTCATACGAAAAGTTTAAAAATTTAATACCAGGTTCTTCATAAGCTTTAATATAATTTTTAAAAACTTAGCGTCAAGCCACTACAGTGGTTTAATTTAAAAATTTTAAGAAACGTTATCCCTCAAGATAGTATTTGGTACTTGCTTGATTAATACTGAAATGATTTCACATATCTTTATGTTATTTTAAACCACAGTATTCAAATATTAATATTATTATGTACTTAATAAAGTAAAAAACTGACAATAAATCATAGGTTAGTTTATTTTAAGTTTTGACTGTAGATTACAATATTTTAGATTTCCGAATGAAATTTTTTGTTATATTTTGTGAAATTATGATCTGTTGGTAGATTGAAACCATTACCATAACTACACATTGATGAAACGAGTCAGTGAATTGGGTTTCGGTGGATTGAGACTGAACCAACTGATTAATACAGTTGTAGATAACATTAAATTGTAACGTTCTTATGACTGTATGTCGAGTTTTATTCTTTTTATCGTTTATTACCAAACGCCCGCGCCCGTAGTACGATTTACAGTTATCTTAAAATGTATACTTATACCGACCGATGGTACTAAATCTAGGTAAATTAAATTAAACAAGGACGCAGTTTAAGACGCATGGACTACTATCACGTACACAATAATAATGATTATAATAATATTATGATTTATAATAATGAATAATAATGAATAAATAAATATCAATACATTTAATTGGTAGCGTATTTCGTTTATTGTTACGTAATAATTATTTATATATTATAAGTAACATATATAAAATGATTTATATATAAATAATTATTCCATAGTTTATAAAGAATTAAAATAACGTGATATAAAAAAACTGTAAGTCTTCTATAATAATTAAATAAATAGGTATAATAGCTTAATATGATTTCTCTTTCAAATAACCTCGTTGATTATGTTGAACATGTAACGATCATTTAATATTCGATTATAAATTTTTATTATACAAAAAAAATATGTTATGATCAAATTCCATACAATAAATTATATAACGACACAATAATAAATTATCAATATTATGTGTATGATAAAGATACGTTTTACGTGTAATAATAGCGAATGACAACGTCATAAGTTGTTTACGTCACCAACGTTTGTCAACAAGAAAAAAACTAAACCAAACAAGATTTGTCAAGTAAAAGTCTAAAAAATAAAACAAACAATAACATGATTCAACTTTTGATAAAATCATCTTAGTTTAATGTTTCTGAATTTTTCTGATAAGCATTTAAGTGCTCATGGTAATATGAATATAATGAGAAAATAAGTTTTAAAGTTATAACCAAATACTGACCTATCTCTAGTATAATTCATATCATATAATTGAAAATAGTATTCCGGTGTTCTCTTAAATTAATTATTAAGGTGTCATAAAGATAACGACCATTATTTCTCAATTACTTATTATATAATAATAAAATAATATAAATTATAAGCATAATGTATAAGATAGGATACACATATCTAACCAATAATTTAGTTACTATGTGTATTAATACGTAAAAATTGTATATAACGTATGAACCAATTATTGTAAGAGCTGATCATTATTTAAAAACTAGTTATAACAATGTATTTTTAATTATTTTTAACACTATGATTTTTCTAATAATTAATTTCTTTTTAATGAAAACGTGCATTTTTAATTTCTCACGTTGATTTTCTACTTCTGTTATTTAAGCTTTAAATACTTATTACTAAACAAAAACTTGTTCGAAATTTATGTTTTATAAATTGAAATACACAGAATAATATTCCGCTTCAGAATATGAAATTTAAAAAACAAATTATGTTGTCTTTCAAAAGAATAAAAACTTAAATAAAAGATATAATTATTCCCTAAAAATATTATTTTGTACCTATAGGTACTTAAAATTATGTTAACCTAATATTTGCGAAACTTTAATATAAAATGAATTAATGAATGTCTTATGTTAAATGAATTATATCGTATACTACAAATATGCATGATTCAAGGTAACTATTAAATATTAATAGATTTTGATATAAACTAATAATAGCTATAAAATTATATTTATTTTTATTTTTATTTTTTTTTTTTTTTTGAGAAGAAGAAATCATAATTCATTAATTTATGATTTATTCTGGAAGTAAATGAGTGCTCAAATTTCAGTCTTGACTAGCAAAAAAATGAAACCCCAAAAACAATTATTTCATTTGATATTTATAGTATGTTAATAATTAATTTTAGGTTTGTATTTAAAACAAAACAAAAAAAAAAACTTAAGAGGATGGAACTTTAAAATGTGATATTAATAATGATATATATTAAATATATATTTAGACAAATTTTGTCTCACTAACACATAATAACTATAAGATATATTGATATATAAACGTTAATAGATCACAATTTATAGAGATAAAATTCTAGTTATTAAAATACCTGTAAAGTATACTATATAATTGAACAACATTATATGAATCATTAAAAATCAGTAATGAATTATACTTAAAATAATGTTTCATTTGATCTAAATATTTCAACAATTTCATTATCCGTTATTTATCAAAGAACTATCATCTATGCAAGTCTATTTATATAAATACATATATTACATATACATGAAAAAAATACATAATATATATAATATAAGCAACTAATTAATATATTTTAGTATAACACGTGTATTTTATCATTAAAGCTATTAGCTGAAATTTAAATTTAAAAAAATATAAATTATATAAGTATTATTATGTTGTGTATAATGTGTATTATATTGTACCTGTGACTTTAATTCTAAATTGATTAATAAAATTCGTTATCAACTATTTTATTATTAATTAATTTATCAATATTAAAATGTAATAGTTATTATAATTTTAAAAATAAAATATAAATATTCAAACTTGTTAGTTTATCATAATGTTTATATTTAATCAATTAAATTAATAATAAGTTAAAAATTAATAACAATGACTTTGAACATGTAAAATTATTATTATTAAATAATTAATTTTTATAGTTTATAAAACTATAACATACAACTGAAAAAATCAAAAAAATGTATACTAAAAATAAATTACAAGTAGTAATTTTTATGAAACCAAACGTAAAAATTATCAATATATTTTATAAATTATATAAGTAATGTAAACAAAAATATAATTATATTTATTATAACTTATGTTCAAAGGTTTTCTTTAATGGTTATTAATTTATTTTCCTTTAACTATTGAAAAAGAAAAAGTAACTATTAATCAAAAAACAAGCATAAATTTAAATAATTTCTACAGATATTATTTAGAAATTGTTAGCTTTTGTTCTCTTGAAAAAAAAATAATAATAATAATAACAATGATATGGTGTAATGCCAAACAATACATAATATCTTGTTTCCTAATAAATTTACCAAATATTCTATAAAACATTAATTTTATAAGCCAGATATAGTAAAAATAATTAATAAATAACATAACTGTATTAAGCAGAGATGTTCAACCCACGGCCCACAAAGATATTGATATGAACCCTCATTTTAATTTAAAAGCAATCAAATAATTGTATATGATATTTCGAGAAAAAGTATATTTTAAAAATATAAAACTACAAAATATTAAAAATCAAATGAACTTTAATATTGTATGAGTGATTTATCTTTATTGATCCCAATAATGATAGTGAGTGTGTTGGGCACACATTATAAGTGATCAAATCGAGCCAATTTTAATAAAATATTAAATTATTTTGTTTTTATTATAAATAAATATATTTTTCCTTGTATTTTATTATAATTAAAATGTAATAGCTTATAAAAATAATTTTTTCTTATTATTCAATATGGTAACATTATAAAAAAATATATTGTTGTATTATAATTATTAAATTTGAATGTACTATTGTTAAAATGTATAATATCCATAAAAACTTTTACTTGTACGATGTGGTATAGTCTTCACAAAGAATTAGACAATTCTGTGTTAAAGCTTAGTTAAAAAGATATTACTAATCATTTTACTGAAATTAAAATAATCAACATTTTTTTAGATACTATTAACTGGTGTGTAAGAAAACATTATATGCTTTGTGGTGTAAGTTTAAGGAATCAAAATATTTTTGAAAATACGCATAATGTAATTATAAAATGCTAATTGATTATAATTTTCTATACAGTGTGCCCTGAATAACTTTGTATCTTCGTGGTAAATCATGAAATAAATATACTTTAATTAATTTATTTACAGAAATTAGTATACAATTTCCTTTATATCATATTATATATTTAAAACATATTTTTTCAAAAACCTAAAAATTTCAAAAGATATCTTTACGTTATTTAGTTTTTTTTAATTTTTCTACTAGATTTTTTCTATGATATTTTTTAAAACAGTTTTTTTTTTTTTATAAAAAATATTGAAATTGAATAAAAATTGACCAAATTGCTTAAATATTAGGTGATGTAGATTTAATAGCGTATTTTATAATTTCCATATATTATTAAAAACTTAGCATTAACTCTTGTGTAATGAGTGTGTGTAAAGTAAATTAGACAAATTAAAGAACACATCAAATATCGACCATACTATTCAGATGCTTAGAAGTACAAATTCTATCTCCAAAATATCCAAGCAACTGTATATTATTGGTGCATGACGATTATAGTAAGCAAATAGTTCGTGTATAGAACATCACAAAAACATAAAAGAAAACCAAAATTACTAATAAGTTGAATACAAATAATAAAGAACGACATTTACAATTCTACAATGGAGCATTATATAAAATAGACCAAGATCCAGTTTTTAGAAATATATTAATTTTTAACTTAATTGATTTTTAATCGATTTCAACAACTTTAAAAATTAATCATAATAATAGCTATATAGACAATTTAAAATTCTAAATTGCATACAATTTATTTTTGTTTTATTTTAAAAAATATATATTTTTTTTTTTAAACTTAAAATAAAACGTTATATGGATTGTCAAGAAAAGAATGTATACGATTTACTTACTTCACAAAATTTTATAAAATTACATTGTTTTTCTCACAATTATGTGTGCAATATAACTAAGTAAGACGAGAGAAAAATCTTTTCGTTTTAACAAAAATATATTTATATTTTACAAGGAACACATAACAAACAAGCAGTTATAGGATGCACAGCTAGTTTTTATTTGTGTTTATTTTTTTATTTTTTTTTGTTTCATAAATATGTTTTTAAGTTCTAACGGCCATTGCTTTTTTTCTTTACTCTTCTCTATCTGTGTCAATTATTTATAATGCCCAAAAGACATATTCCGTATGAATTTCCAGTTTTCTGTTTTTGTGCATATAAAAATTCAAAAACTGACTATGATTCTTAAACGTACTTTTCAAGCTGTTTTTTAGACTATTTTTCGCTGTACACCTGAGACCATTTTCTAGGTTGTCTTTTATGAGGCTCTTTATTATTATTATTTTTTATTCGTTCCATAAACAATACAAAGCGTCTTTTGTAACATTTTCTCGCAATACTTTGTTGACGGGATTGTAGAACTTTATACCATTTGAAATAATACACAGTTATAGTGATAGTCAAGAATTATATTTCATATGATAAACATAGAACTACCCAGATTGTAAAATAGTGAAAACTAACGTATATGAATAAGAACAAAGAAAAAATATCTGCCTCTTATAAATATCTTTTTTTAAATTTTATAAATTATGATGACTTATTATATTAAGTACATTCCTCTAAATTGTAATATTATTAAATACGAATAGTTCAAATTGATATATTTTATAATTTTAAAACAGTATGATGTTTTATATGCTTATATATATATATATAATTTAAATATTATTACTTAATTTTCTGCAGAAACTTCTCAGTAGCGATTAAACTTCAAACAGATCTAGTATAACTTATAAACTTCATAACAACGACGTATTACTTATAATAGTTTTCAATATTTGATGCTTTAAGACCATAGTACGAGTATGATATCTTGGGTTACTTAATATACATAATATAAAAAACAATATTAATTGTTAAGTATTATTAACAATATGTCTTTAAATGTGTATTATAATATATCTAGACCACAGTCGAGAAATGTGTTCATTGTACACAGATAATCTTATTAGTTAATTTCTTCCATCTGTTATATTACTTGTAATCCAGCACATTTAATTTAAAAATAAAATATTATTTTTATGATCAGAGACTTATTGCAAGATATTCAGAACTACGTTAAAAATATTCCAAAAAAACTCAGTTATATGTTTTATTATTGTTATCACAATTAACACGAAGTTATGGTAGTTTAAATAAAAAAATAAATAAACAATAAATAACTACTTCACGCTATAAAAATGTCAGTTTTTAAAAACAAATATATATTTATATGTAGATATTAAAAAAATTTTAAAAAACCATTAAAATATAAATTTTCAGCACAAAGGATACTATTCTACTTACTACTTTACGAGTATAATATAACTTAAGCTTACAACTAATTTTGAAAATATTTAACTAAATTATAGTGCGTAGTATAAAATTAAGTATTATACTAAATTCAATTGAAGAACTGTTTGCTTATTTAGAGAACATAATAAAAGTTTATCCAAAAATTTCCTATAACAACCATTGAATAGACAAAATGTTTAAAAGAAAACCAATTATAAAATAGCTGATTAAATATTCAACAATAAAGAATATATTTTAACGATGTTTGTATTATTATACAAAAACAACTGAACACTCACTTTGGGTTAATATCGAAATTAAAATTATTTTCTTTATCAAGAATTTCATCCATCAAAAAGTTAAAGAAAATAATTTGTTAGCTTTAGATAAGCTTTGGCTATTCTCTAGTAACGAAAACTTTGATGTAACATTAAAATTATTTTAAACAACAAAGTTAACCTGAAGTCATATATTAACTTAAAAACTAATTTCCTGTTAGCATAATAAACACCCAAAGCGACTTTGGCTACAAATTAGAGCCATTAGTAAAGTCTTGTATAATCCCTATCATTTTTATAACACAGAATTTCTATGAGCCCATAATATAAGACTAAATACATTGGATGTCTTTTAAGAATTTACAAATTGAAACAATTATATTTATTTTATTTGTATTACTATTTTTATACACCATAATGAGAGAACAATAGTTCTCAAATTAAAAGTATAGTTACCTATCACATACAGGAAGCGTTATTTTATTCTATTGATAGTTAAAATTACGTGAAACCAGCAAATTCAATTTACACATTTTATATATTTTGATCTTTGATGTTTTTTTACGAGTGTAAAGTTATAATAACTATCAAATAGGAAATACAAAAATGTATAAAAGTAGATAGTGAAAAAGATTATAGATAGGATATTTGTTTAAAATATTATATTATAATTTTAGTGGGTTAGTTTTTTTGCAAAACAATATTTTATAATACGTAAACAGGTATATTTATTCTATAGTATTACCCAAATATTAAATTATTATTTTTTTTTTCTTAAGTAATAATGATATTATCTAAAGTAAATTTTCAGTGTAGACACTGTAAACATATAAACTATTCTTAGGTAATGTTCTTGAAATTTTTATGAAGTACAAAATAAAATTCGGATACAAGATTATAATTTTAAACTAAATATATGATATTATTATTATTACTATTATTTCATAATAAATATTATGTTTTGTCGAGTAATACTAGGTAAGTATATTATATTAAATACATGTAAGTACATTATAGGTACATAATCTTTGGTATATCATTATTTTTGTCCCAAAATAGTTTTATGATTTGTACAGATACTAATTATCAATCTTAAAATATATTTTAATATTTTATTGACCAATAATAAGTGTTAATATATATATTAAGCTATTATAATTCTATAAAAAACATATGCTAACAAAAAAAATGTGATTGCTAACTTTAAAATTGTATTCAATAGTTTAATTAATTTAATAGATAATAAATAACATTATATTGCAAACTCGTTTATATTATTAATTTTTTCAATTATTTAATGAAGAACAAGCCAATGATATGTCGTCCAATTGTTTTGAGATTTATTAAATAGTCATTTTGGGGAATACTGGAATATCGATTTTTATACTGCAAAAAGAATGTGTTTTGAGAGAAATGATGTATACAACGCCTAGTTTAATTATTTCTCAATTAATATTTCAGAAACAATACATCATCGACCATCACAAGGGTGTCTTATACTAAAAGTAAAAATTAATATCTATCTTATAATATTCACTAGGTATCTAAATAAAGTAATACTTCTTCTATAATATTTAAAACATTAACAATGTATAAATAAGAATGATTTCAATTACAAATATGAAGTAATTATTTACAAATTATGAATAAGTCATTCAAAGATGCCCCGTGGCCATCTGATGTGAAGAAAAAAACTAACACTGTGCCTAACCTGTGAACCTGTTACAATCAAATATCTTCTTGTTAACATTCAAAACCCCATGGAAACCAAAAAAAGTCTAAGAATTCCAGACAACCCTTTTAAAATTCTGAACCCAAAAAAGAACAACAATTAAATAATCTTTTTTTCTCAAATCCATTGATATGTACAACTGCTTTAAATCAATCTAAAAAAACCAATGCATTTATAAATATTTATTATTAATATTATATATAGTAAAGTCATATTAAGCTAATAACCTAAGTTGTTGTAGCTATACTTCTACTACCACCACTGATAAAAATAATAATAACAATAAAAAATATATCAAATTTTTCATTTATTTAGAAGAATAAAAAAACCCATTTTATATTCTAATACTAATCACTACATTTTTATGCCGTTATTTATAATATTTTAATATATACATAATTACATACTTCAATCTCTTAAAATACAATTCAACGATTTAATGATTTTCACTAATTTCTTATTGTATAAAATAATAGATGATTTAAATTATAAGTCTTTTATACATTTTAGAGACATTGCAGTATTATAATATAGTATTATATATTCTAAAAAGTAGCTAATAGAAATATAGAATAATAATTTATATCAATAAGATATAAGTTTATTCACATATTTAAATCCAGTCATTTAAGTATGTTATTAATATTATGATGATTAATTCTTAAGAATTATAGTTTTTATCATTATACAGTATATACTTGAAAACACAAATTTCAAAATATGCATTCATTTTATTTTCAGCTATTATCTGTTAACTAAATATCAATATTACGTTTGTTAATTTAAATAGCATACATCAAACAGATATTTTAAATAAAGTCATATAAAATTCTACTTGTTAATTGTTATATTATATTAACTTAATTTGATGATAAAATTCATGACCAGATGTTCCATTTATATTATATCTTGGACATTAGTACCTAATTAATAAAATAGTTGTCTATAAAACAATAGGTAACGAGTCAAATGTTTTATATTAGTTTACTGAATAAAGAAGTACAAGTAAAATGGATAACAGATAAAATTAATAATTCATCACCACTGAAAATAAAACACACACGAGCATCTAAATAAAAAATGCAAAAGCCATCTGAAATTTAGTTAATAACAGTACTTAATAGTTAAATATTATAAAATGTAATAAGTATTGTATACATTCAGATAGGTATTATAGTTGAAATAAGAACTTGCTATCGATAAAAACTATTTAAATGTGTATTATACCCCAGACTAAATTACTGATTATAATTCAAACATAGTTTATCTTAAGTACGATTTTACGATCATGACTAAACAATCAATCAATAATTATATTTATTTATTTTTTTTTTTTATGTCAATATAACATAAACGTACATACCAAAAAAAAAAAAAAAAAAATTATAATAATAATAGTAATAAGACATTTTTTTTAAACAAAGCATATTTTCTTCCTAAACATGGAAACCCCTTTAGAAATATCCAAGTCTTCTTGTATCCTATTGCTTTAACCATTTTTCAAACTAAAACACTTCTCCTGCTACAAAAAATTATTTATATACATTTTATATAATATGTCTTTATTTATAATCAACTAATTAAAATAGTCAATCGATAAAAACCAAAATAATTTCAATTCATATTATAATATATAAATATTACAATAAAATATTATGAGGTAATTATATTTATATTATTTTTATACTATGTTTATTCATTTTAAAAATTATAATTCAAATTTATTATTTTGTAATTATATTATAAGTATAAGCAAAGCGCTTCTAATTTTCTGAAATTATAAAATAAATAAAGGATAAACATTAATGTAATTAACCAAAAACCACTATCATGTAAAATATAAAGGTAAATATGGAGTTTTGTATGGTTTTGGTGAAACGCATCGTTTCGTACGCTCTGTACAGTTTAGAACATAATTTTGATTAAGATGTTAAAAGGCATAATCACCAAGTTACCAAAGTAAAATTATCAATATAACACGTGTGCGTAAAACTAAAAGTTTAGATTAAATTTACAAAACTTTGAATGGCCAAACTCTTCACACAAGGTGTGTTACTATGGTTGATCTGTTTTGCCCCATGTACACATAAAACTAAATCTGTCGACTTACTTTACACATCAAAAGTTTTCGAATGGTTTTCATTATTTCAAAATATATATAGGCACCTATTATAAATGAAAAAATCTCGTTAATCTCTCTGAAGAGTGACACCCAATATATTAAAATTTATAATAGTTCGTTATATTTTTTTCACCAATATTTTATTGTTAACTAAACATAGAAATTTAATTTAACAGTAAATTCATTCAGAAGTAACTTGTTTGAGTACATCTGAATATTATTTTCCGTTTATTATAGTAGTAATACTTTTGTTATGTGCTTGATAAATTTGAACAAATTTTTTGATTTTTTTAATATTAAACTATTTATAAATATAATGAATATCAGAGATGAATAAATGATAAAATATTATACTGTTACTTCAATCATAAATATTGTCTTAGTTTTATGTTTGCACACTATAATTTAAATAAAATATTCACATATTAAACGAATTATATGTTTATTTTAATGTTTAATAATATTAGTTAATATAATACATCTACTAACTAAGATAAGGACATACTTGAATGATTAATTGTACAAGATTTTTTCATAACAAATTCATTAGAGAGCCATAAAACAAATTATTAGTATCATAACACAAATTATAAAATTCAAATAACTTTTTCAGTGTGAAATATTTCTATTTTTAAGATTTTAAACAATCGTTTTCAGTATTCCTTTTGTCTGAAATAATCATTTGATCAGTTAATAAAATATTTATTACAATTTTCACATCCTTGAAAATTGAGGACCTTACATCTTAAGAAGAACGTACTTTATATTGGCATAATCAATAAGTAACTATATCAATATATTTTTAATTAATTAAAAATTGTACGGACTTTTTTTTTTATTTAACTTGGAGTAATCATTTACGTATTTTATTTTATATTACATATTATTATTATATTACAATAAATTATTTCAAAATTTAATAATTTCTTATATAATTTTATTACACTAGAAGCGTTTTAATATTATTGATGTTTATAATTTAACAAGAGTAGTAACAAATACTGGACATGTCAATAATATTTTTTCAGTTCAATCAAATGTTAAGTTTACTTTTTTTTTTCAAATTAAAATTGAATTAATTGATATTTGAAATACATAGATTGAGAAAACAATTAATATCATTGACATTTCACTTAAATTAATTAATTTAATTAATTTAAAAATGAATGTTTATAACAAATAAGTGATAATCATTGTTACAATAATTTGATTTCCTAAATAATGTAAACAAATATAGGTAAGACATTTTAAAACTTTTGGCATTTATATAATTTAATTCTCATTCCAGATTCTAAGATTTATATTTAAGTATAATATATATGAAATAAATAACTTAAATTGTTAAAAAATATATGGTTTATAACTTTTTGGCTTTTCTACTGACTTTATACTGGCGATTCTTATTTCTTCTATCTTCTTAGCTATTAATATCATTAATTTAATTTGTAAACAACAATATAAAATATATTATTGTCATTACACATATTTTTTAATCATTTTATTTTTACCGTTTATCATGATAAAATCACTGGTATTAATGTGAGTACTTGATACTAAATATCACTATATTGAAGAAGTTCATAAATATTGTAGAATAATATTATTTTTTTTTGTATAAACTTTCCGTAAATCCAATATAACTTACTATAAAGTAATTAGTCGTTATAAAAACTCAGTTTTAGTAAAATCATTTTCACAAATCGATGCGTGTAAAAACCATTAGACGCGTGTGTGGAAAACTTATTTGAACCTATGTACATAACTCAACTAATTAAAATAGATACTTATGACTTCCGAAGTATTTATCATGTAATTTAGACTAAGATTATGAGTAATTTATTTTCATAAGCAACTACACCTCATTTTGCTCTTTATTTCGTTTTCAACAAATCTATTTCAATTAAACAACGTCAAATTTTTTGTCCACAATAATAATAAATACACCATAATTTTTCTGACGATTTGCTCTTTATTAATTTATCTCTCTTAGTTCAAGTTTATCAAATTTATTCTACTTCGCTATTATTATGATAATCTAAAATAGTATATTTTATCCTATACTTCACAGTATTGTTTAGCATACATGGTAATTTTTCTAAAATAAAATGGTATTCTTTTTTTATTTTCATTTAAAAAATTATATTTTATATATTTGTTTTTTTTTTAACTATAAACAATATTTACATATTAATACGATAACAAATAATATTTTAGTCTTAAAAATTGTTTGTATTATTACATATTTAAACGGTTTTATTATTATTATTATTATTATTATTATTATTAAAACAGAAATCAATATGAAATTAATATAATGAAGCAGAAAATTGTTTTGAGAATTTTGGTATGCAAATGTGGAATATTGAACCAACAGTTTAATAATTATTAATATCACTATAGCCATTTAAATATAAAATAACTCACCTTTATCTAAACTTCTGCAAATACTAAGAAACTAAAAAAACATTTTAAAAAATATGTATACTGCAAACATTACCAATTAATATTTACATAATATATTTCATCACAAATATTACTTTGAAGATTTTTTGGTTCATTAACCAACATCGTAAACTTTTTTATTAGGATTCTATGTTATAATTTATCATTTCAAATAAAATATTATAAATAACATTGTAATATTAAAAAAAAAAAAAATGATATTAATGAAACATAAAAGATTATTGCAATAAATAATAATTACATCCATTTAATAAAGTGTATAATATTATAAAACCATAAAACCTTGGATTGGAACCACAATAATTTTATAATCGACACACTAAATTACATATTGTTATATATAAATGACGTTTATTAGTATATTTTATTACAGTTGTTAATGCGTTTTTAAAATAATGTATGAATATGAACGAGTATTGAAGACATCACTAGATTGCATCGTAACAAAACAAATAATCATTATCATATTTTCATGGTTACATTTCCATATCTCCTATACGTTAAAATTATGTAATAAAATAGTATGATAATTATAAATGTGCTTAAATTGTATGACAAGTTTAAAAATTGTATGTTAATATACACATTTGGAAGTAATATTTACAAACCCCACCTTAGTGGTACATTTTTTCTAAACATTTTAGATATTTTATTGTTAGATAGAAAATATATTTACTATAACTGTTCAATAACTTTTGACATAATTTTATAATTGGAGTTAAAGTTATGTTCCTCGTTGGTGAACTGAATTCGTGCACGTGATACTTGCTTTTGTCACGGATGACTGGCGAATATAAATTTATTTTAATAATATAACACGGTTGTATTTGTTCACCACTTGTACTATTTTATGATTTTACGTTATTTATACAACTTGAGTACTCACGATTTTACACTTTGTTACGCACAATAACGCTTGTACGCGGTCTGTATTCGAAGGACTAAATGACAGAACTTTTGAAAATCACAGTATTAAATTATTTTACTATACAAAATGCATATTCACTTTAAAATTCTGTGAATTTTATTTAAATTTATAAAATGTTTCTAAATACACTTTATAATATTTTAGAAATGTACAATACACCATTATATACATAAAATGTATTTTAAATACTATTAAATAACCGAATACTTTTTGCTTTTATTTTTACTTGTTTTTTCACTATTAGTTATCAGAAATACGCTTAATTTAACATAGCTATCGTAATCTTACCTAAAAAATATTAAATACTACAACACTCAATTTTATAATATTTCACGTGTGTTAAAATAAAGGATATATTAGGTTTTTTATATTTTTAAACCTCATGGAACTTTTAGGACATAATTATGCTTAAAATATATTTATTTACTAAATTATTTTAACATTAAATTTATTTGTATTTAACTATTTTGTACAGTATAACTATGCATTGCAATTTAGTAAAATACTTACTGTTAATCATTCGTGGTTGGATTTATTTTTCTAATTTAATAATTTAACATGACAAAATCAATATTTACTGTCAAAAAATCGAAATTTATAAGTGAAAGAGGATTAACAATTCAAATTAGTAATGGAGCGAGAATATTTTTAATATTTATCTGAGTAGTAACTATATGTAGTATCATACAGCGTTTGATCTAAGACTCAATCCAAATTCCAAAGTTTTTCTTCAAATATAATAATTTGATTATAATCTAATCATAATAATCTATTATAGTTTAGTTTTGTAATACACAAAACCTGCAGTTACAAGAGTAAATAATTAAATAACGATATTTCAATTATCAGTTTTACAAATAATTTGATCATCACTGAGGTAAGAAAAAACATTACAGACACGTGACAAGTTGAATGACTCCAAGAAATATACCCAAGGTTTCTAAGCGTGGATCTCGCTAGAATAACCTAAATTAAACTCAAAAAAAATTGTACGGGCCAAAAAAATGCAACGAATTAATGCACAAATAGAAGTTTAGAGAGAGCCTGAAGTATGTATGCGGTGCAAGAGTTCAGTCGATGCAACAATTAATTCTAGGATACTAATTGAGAAGATATGAGAGAGTTTTGGAGAAATTCACCAAAGTAACCCCTGACTCCCGAGGCAGTGGACTTGTTGAATTTTTTAGACGTCGATATCTAGTCTAATTTAATTTAATTTTATACTTAATATGATGTTTATTCAAACCATATAAAGTTTATTATGTTAGGTATAATAACAATAATAATAATGATAGTTAATTCTGTTAAAGCATTGGGACTATTTAGTGCTATCGTGTATTGTAATTCCATACAAATAAATAAATAAATGTGTCAATGTCACTTAAAAGAACCAATTAGAACTACATAATATTTAGACAACAGTATCTACTTGCATAATACTATTACATAGTCATATCTATACTATAATAGATATCGCATCGTCATAATTATAGGTTTTCTTATGCTTATGATAAAATTTTACTGCAGTTACCATAGACACATAAAACACTTTTTTTTTTTAATATATTTTATTTAGGTTTTAGTACTGATGGACTGGTGAAAATAACGTTTTTTTAAGACTAACTGATAGATGATGATAAATATAATGGTGACCACTTAGGTATACCGTTATACCAATATGAACTGTAGTAACCGTGTCAACACGGGAAACATAATATTGTGTTCTATATAATATCCATCGACCAAATTTATATATTTCAAACAAGCGAGGAATCATGATATTTTCCATTAGTCAACGCTAATAGATAACATTGGGCATCAACCGTCTTTTTCCATATAATAACGATTTTTACAGATAATATTACACGGCGTAACGTATATGCAATACACATACATAATACATTCTAGAGAGAAAAATTAACATTCTTGTTAATAATTATACGACGTGAATGACAATTCAACAATATTGTAAAAATGTCAATAATAATAAAAACAATCGTGAAAGTAGGTGACTCTACTGCTGTGGAGTTGTAGATACAATCTTTATTTCAACTGATTCATGTGACGTGCATAGTAGTCGAACTATTCGATATAATATTTATGGAATAACGATTTTCGAAATTAAATAAAAACCTTTTCAATCATAATATAACGATGTTGTGATAATACGAAATGGCAAGAAGTAAGAGCCTAAATATTTTTGCGTGGTAAAATCGTAGGATTCTACAAAATATTATACGCGCACAATATTTTTGTACGGTGTTGTCATCTACAATATTTCCCGTTATCGAAATATTATTATATCTCTGTGGTTAACAATATTTGTGTTTAATTTCAAAAATATATTGAAATAGTTTCGAGTAATATGCACGTAACGCACAGCAGTTGAAAATAGAGCTTATAAATAAGTTAATCCACGTTCAAATATGACGTTCACGTGTTAAAATTATACAGGGACGTTCTCCTCACGGCTCACACAAATCATTCACATTAAACGACCTATTGCAACGCGTGATAAATTTTCATTTAATAATAATTCGTAAATTCATAAAATGGTAAAATGTGTGTGCCGTAGTCTTACGACAATGATGCACATCAAATAATATATCTATTTATTTATGTACCAATTGATTTATCTTCATTGTGCATTCACATTCCCAACATTGTGTCGTCATACGCTAAATATTCATAACGTAGCAAATAGCAAAATTACTGTTATTATATAAACAATAAATACTTTATCGAGATAGCTAACCAACTGGTAAAAAATGCCTCAAATAACACTGACTTAACTATTATACAAGAGCAAACTTACGATAACATAAAAACTCACATAAAAGAAATAACGAACAACCCATGGCTTAACATATAGGCCAACAAAACACCAAACTAAACTGTCTTAAAAGATCGACCAACTAGTGGATTAACGCTCTCTAAAAAGGAAAGAAGAGTCAATATCTAACGACATGCGGATCAGACATATGATCAGACTCACGGATTCCTAATGAACCCCCTATGTGTCCTATTGGCGGCATCACACTAACAGTGAAATATATCGTAACATAATGTCAAAAGTATGAGCTAGTTTGACAAAGAATCAAAATCGACGAAATCTTTGATTCAACACTCAAATTCGATACCGAAAACAACTCAAAATATATTAATTTTTTGAAAGCTTCAAAACGTTATAGTTAAATTTAAGAAAAAATTTCTTATGTTTGATTATTGAAATATATTTCATTTATAACCATATTGTAAATACCGTAATTATCAGAACTTATGAATAATATTTTCACCTCATTACTTTAACTCAAATGTGCCATCTCTATAAACACACCTAAGACATATGCAATGACCGTAACTAATGAGTTCCGGGTTATTTTTGAGTTCAATAAAAAAAAAATATATACTTTATTATATATTATATTGTTATTAATATTTATACGATAATTTATAGAATAAATTACAAGATATTGAAACACAATTTTCTTAAATGTTTAAGCTTAAAGTCTAATGATATCAAAAGGGTGGCAGGTTGAGATCCCCTTAAAACCACCACTTTCACTCAACCTAGGATTGCATAAATATCGGTCGTTAATTTTTTAAATGTTTTAAGTTTGTAGTATTTTATTGCTGACTGATCCACGATTAAGACTTTTAAAAGTTGTTAATCATTATGTGCTGTAGACGAGCTGGATGATAAAGGTTGTGCTATCTATTGTAGACGTTTCAAACGCTACACTTTCATTTGCAATCGCTATCATTTTTGTTACTAGATAGCGCGTTATACACGCTGTATTAATTGCTTGGTTTTGAGATATCTGACTTAAAACAATCTTAATAATAATATTGTTGTGACGATAGTGTAACATAGCCAGAGGAACCTTGTTACGATATTAGTTATCCAGAAAAGGTTTTCTATCCCTTATATGTAGCAAGTTTTCTGTAGTTAAGGGTTAAGTATATGAGGTTTTCATTAATAACAAGATATGTTTGGTTTATAAATCTACAATAATAAAATTGTATTTTAAGAAATAAAAATAATTCATTATAATTTAGTATTAAGGTCAAGGCCAATTCACATTTCTTAAAATCATCCAATTAAACTAAAATAGTTTCACTATTAACACCTCTTTTATTATATTAAACAGTGTTTTTATTTCATAGTAAATATTTTACTGATACTTATTATTTTTAATTAGTAATAATTGTTTACGATTAAGTAGTGAGTATACCTGCATTATATATTTTAATAATCTTTATACCGAATGTCATCATTGACCACTTGAAATTAATGATCTAATGGACATAAAGTGTAATTAAGTAGGTAAATTATAAGTAAATATAGTAAATATAATATAGTAATATAGTTCGTGAGTTTTAAAGAAGTTCCAATTTCATTTTTTTTAACCTACACCTCTGCCCCTGCTGTAAGTCAAATGTGAGTGGCCTCGAAATTATGATATTTGTCTAATCTGTTGTTAGAAATAAATCATAAGCATATTACTTTACAGACAACAGCTACAAGTGACGAGAATTAATTATAATATTTAGTAAGTAATATGTTTTATAATTTATAGGTACGCTGACTAACGATTAAACATTAGGACAAAATTATTATAATAATTGGGGTTTAGTAACACAATATTTGTGATTGTTTTTTTTTTTTTTTAATATCGATTCATTGAACATTATAATCAAAGGTTTATTTTGTTTTTTTTGCATTTTGAGTTAAATCATCATACACTATTTATTATTATTTTTTTTTTTTTTTGTAAGCTAAATAAAAATATTACCGTTGGGTATAACACACATTTTTTGATGGTATTGTGTTAAAAATAAACATTCAAATAATTTAATAAAGATAATCATAAAACTAATATAAAGTATTTTGAAAAAATTAAATTTCGGTGTAAAAAACCACATAGGTACTTCAATTTTCCTACACTGGCAGAACCTATCAAGTTTCTTTAGTATTATTTAGAAATTTATTTTGAAGATTTTCGATTCAAACGTGAAAAGAAACCATCAATCAAACCCAATATGCAATAAGTAATAATATAATTTTAAATAAATACTAACGTTTTATTATCATGGTAAATAAATGGATGGCAATTTATGCTGAAAAAAAAGTTTATAAATATTTAAATGTTCACATAAATTAATCAAAGAAACTTAATAAAACAATTCTATATTATTTTTAAATATTTTAGTAGTTTGTGTTTTATTTTTATAATATGAGTATAATATTTATGAATTTATGAAAAAAAATAAAAAATAAAATAATAACTAACACGAATAGAACGAAAATAATAAAATTAGTCATTAGGTAGGTACGCTAAAAGTATATAAGCAATCTACAATGTACGAGTACACATAAAAAAAAAACTTATAAAACTATAATTAAATATTACACGTGCATTCAATAATTATATATTGTTATTGTATCTTTTTTTTTTTAATAAAAATAATAAATATCTAGTAACTGTTATTGTAATGAATTTGATTTATCATTTTTTAAATTGTTAATATAGTATTTATTATTAAAAATAAATTTAAATTATGCATGTAAATACTTAGCTTATTTTATAGGCCTATAAAGTATATTCTAAAACATTAAATAATTTTAATTTACTTTATTTTTTTTACAGAATTTTCCTCAATTACTTATTGGCGAAGGAATATCCTCCAATATGTTCATCCTGCAAATTCAAGTCAACACCAAACACATATTCACAGAATGTAAAATATATCTTAGCACAATCTCCAATCTCCCTGAGACCCTGAATCAATAGCTGAAATATTAAATAACTATCTTTAATTAATCGCAAACATCATAAAATTCATCAACTACAAATCAAAATATAAAAATGCTGTCAAAACTATACCCTAACTTACATATAACTTTTGTACACCTAATGGCCAATGAAATCAAAGGTTTTCTTTAGATACAAAAAAATAAAAATAAAATATCATAAATAAACATTTTATTTTGTTGTTTTCATACATTTCGGTCCATTGGATACTTAGGAACTCAAGATTCAAAAGTAAATCTTCTTGATATTTTATCCAATAATAATATATTATACGTTAATACTATATAATTTAAATCTTGTCTTTTTTTTTTTTTTGTACTCCCTAATTTTAAATATGAATACCTGATAAAATTCAAAACAAAATCCCTATTTATGTAAACATTTAAAAATTTTTTAAGAAAAAAACTTAAAAAAATCTTCCAATTCAATAACTCACATAAAACGTATGACAATCAAGATAAAAATATAAAAGTTCTGTTTATTAACGTCATAGAAATACATAAACTCCTAAATGTAATTCCATAAATTCTCTTTCATCAAATTATAATTTATAAAAAATGATTTAAATTATTTCAGATGGACTTTTTTTATTCGCAATCATTATATTTTATTAAGGGATACAAATTTATGTTTGTAATTAAACTTTCCAGTAGTTTTGCACCTAATATATGATAATATACAATACAATATAGTATAACATTTGGATAAATGACTGATGAACTACCACGCCATTCACTAGCTAATTCACCATTAGATTTTTTTTTTTTGTTTTATTTTTTTTTCCAATATAGATTCCCAATCATTGATTGTACCTAAATGATCCGTTTTTGCTAAATAATGACAAAATATCGAAGATTGATTCATATTATTGATTTTCCAACAATGGGACTTTTTACAAAATGAGACAGCTAAAAACATAATTTACATAATACTAAATGACGTAAAAGCTACTTAATGTGACCTATATGGTATCTTAAATTTTATTGTGCAATAAAAAGGAATATTAAAATGTACCTATTTCAACAAAATTATTTTAATGCAATATGAAAGTTACACAATATTCTACTGTTTTATGACGTAAATAAAACACATAAAATGAATTAAATTATTTTTAACCGAGTTAAGTTAATCGTTTTCTCCAAATTATTGAAATATAAATTTACTACTTAAATAATAAATTATTTAGTAATTAACAACTAGTATAACTTTACTTAATTAGGTCTTTTTTTTTAATGAGTTCGAAAACTTTTGAAAAATATATACAACATACGTATACATTACATCAGTAGAAACAATAACTTTAAGAGTAATCAAATAAGTAATAACGAAATGTTATATTAAATGAATATCAATATACATTTATACATTAACTCTTAATATTTTAAATGGATTAGTGTATATGCGACTGCTGCCCATCGTTCAATATCAGGTTAAATTTCAGTATTTAAATAAGATAGAATAGGTTTGCCCAGAACAGTGCAATTGAAGTAAGTTAATTTATAAGTCATCATTAAAACTTTAATTAAACTATAACATACACATTTATTATTTAATATGAAATATTATTCTGTATAACCGATAAAACTATACTTAAACATTTAAATCTACAGTCCATTTATAGTAAAAAGTATACAATTCTACGACTCTCGTAAATGTATCTAGAGCTAAAATTATTATTTATCATTCACAATAAGAACAAAAAAAAGTATATATTATATTATAACGCTATGATAAATAAAGCTTAACTAAAAATAGTGTAACTATATAATACATCTTTATCAGTTAACAGTCAATCAAATTATATAATTTATAATATAGGCTGAAATTTTTGAAAAACTAAGCCCACTGAGATGGTGATAATACATTAACCATAATAATGTTTACTAAAATAAATAGATTTTTATTTTAAAAATAAACAATACTAACATAATAACTTATTAAATATTAGATAATCCATATTATCGATTAAATGACCGCTACAAATCTAGATCTAGATTTCATGGTATATAACATTATACCTAAAAATAACAAATAATGATATTAATACCAGTCATTACTCAGGGTCATTTACGTCATTTATGTTACAAACATTGCATATTCTAGTTATAACCTAAATTTTAACGTACAATTTGTCTTAAAATATCGTAGAGGTTATCAAGTTTAAGTATAGATAGATAGTAGCATTAGTTTAAGAATATTCTAAAATATATTTCATAAAAAATATAATATATAATATTTTCTAAAGTCAATGATAGTAGTAATATGGTTTGAAAGAAGACCGTAGTTTGTAAATTGCAGAGAAATACATACGACTTTTAATTTCTCAATTAATTTAAATCATCTGAAGTAAAATAAATACGTATCTCCAGTATTAGGTGTCTTAGTAAAAATGAAAGTTTACAAAAATTAATTTACGATATGTCCGTAAATATTCGAGCTTACTTTTTAGATTCTCATATTAATCTCCTTCCCCATAAAATTATATAAAATTAAAAAAAGGAAAGATGACCAGCAATAATAGATATTGCAAGCATAATTTAAAAATAAAAAGTTGCTAAGTGGTCACCACTTTGATTTATATTAGGTGTCGAACTATTATGGGTATGTTAAATTAAAATTCAATGATATATCATTGTATGATTTTAAACAGAAACAGTTGTCAGATTTTAATAATATTTTGTATATTTTATGATATAATTCAATCGGCTCGGTCCGTCGTCCCACTTTAACAGTGAACGGATAAGGTGGGAGAATCGAACGAGTCGTATTATTTGTGTCCCAAAGTGGTGGTTGATAGGAAAGAGCGTCCGTGACTCACTGCAATTCTTGCACTTAGTACTTGTGATTACTACGGCCACATCATTATCTAAAAATATTTTTAAATTTTTTCGCAATTTTGACGTTTACCCAGCAAAAAATGTTAATTACATACATTTTATAAATTTATAAATTTATAAATTCATTTTATATAAAAAAAAAACTAAAAAATTGAAAATGTTTGGCATTTTTATAAATAACTAAAAAACAGTTGAATATTTTGAAAGTTATACTGTACACAGAAAATTATTATATATTACTAAATTAATATTTCATGTTTTTATGATGACCTTTTTTTTTTTTTTTTGAATTATAACATTAAAAATAAATCAATTAAGTAAACGTTTGCATAAGTGTAAAAATTCTCGGTTTTTCTTATTTTTTTTGTTTGTTATTTCAAAATTATGAAAAAAAAAAAATTTAATTTTGATCTCTCTAAATACAAACTTGATCCAATTTTCTATTCAAAATCACTCTCAAAGTTAAAACACGTAGAATTTTAATGATTACTTACTGTATAGTGTATACTCATACACATAAAAATACAAACACAATTTTTAAATCAATTCGTCATTCATGCTTCGTTTGAAATTTAAAACTTATACATTCAAAAGTTAAAATTAACTTTTTTAAAAAATTTTAAGGTTAGATTGTTTGTTATAAAAGAAAAAATGTACAAATTTAATGTGCGCCATGGTTACAAACATTCAAACACCTGCTTCATACTTAAGAAATATATTTTTCCTAGTCGAAGCATTTTAAGTCATAACGTTTTATTTTGTGTCAAATTGGTTCGCACATCGAATATAATTATTATTGTTGTCTAGACTACGACTACATCTGATAATCCAGTCAAAACGTACTTTAACAATATTATACTTTTTCACAACATAGTTTTTTAAGATATAAAACTTATCCATATACATATTAAACATGCGTTTATTAGCACGGAGAATGATATATTCTTTTAACGCAAATCTTTGTCCATAGTTGTAAACTATATTCGCAATTCAACTTTTATACACCCGTTAATACGGCTTTAATTCTACTCTCTCAATTTGCACTAAAGTGTTTAATTACTTTTAAGAAACCATTGAAAATTACTGGGCAAGTTTCAAATAGGAAGTACAATGAGTCTTAATATATTAAATTATTATATATGTATGTGTGTTTGTAATATATTCTACTCAAAAGTTTTCATGACAGCCGCTAGCTACAATCATAAATATTTAGAATGAATAAACCGATGATACATAACTGCAAATAGTTTTCATCAAAGCGAACTTTTTTTAAAATAGGATTTTGGACATTTCGGGAAAACAATAGACCCCAAAAAACCACTCGATCTCAAACTAATTTTGACAAATTTAAAATAATATTTGGTAATATGAGAATTTTGAAAATATTAAAATTCTTTCAGAATTATAAAAGTTATTTCAATTTAATATTTAAATAAACAAGACTAGAATTTTATGTTCAATAAAAAATCAACATTTTTAATTTATAAAAATACATTGATTTTAATTTAAAATTAATTTTATTAAAAATAAATTAATGAAAAAGTTTAAAAAACGTTTTATTACGTTTAATTTATTTCGTTTCTAATATAATATAATTTTAATTGTTTACTTGTAAATTGTACTGAATAACACTAAAATATTCATGAATAACCATAAATAGAAAACTAAATTTGTTTGACATAATTTAATAAAAAAACTAATATTATTTTTATTTGTTATTTTCCAAATAGTACATTTTTTAATAAAATACCAATTTCAAATAATCTATAACATAAACTTTAATACTGAAATCAAACTACCCAAAATTATCAATATCTATATACCAAGAGGTATAGAAAAATAAGTTAATCTAATATTTTAAAATGAAGCTTATTTCCGTATATTTTCTGACATCTTCAAAAGCCGTTTCTGTGGATATATACTATTATTATACTATTTTTTTTTAAATAAATTTTACAACATTGAACAAAGATCATAATTGGTCGATAGTGATGAATGTATCTTCTCCTGACTGTTGTTTATTTTCACAATCCCACAAGCCTAACTATTATAGATTTAAATATTAGGTTGTACTAGGGTTTTAATTTTTTTTTTTTTATTATATAAAAATTATATGAATTTTTATATGAACAGTTATAATCTTTTTGCAGCTTTAAATTATATAAACAAACAATTTTAATTTTGTAAAAAATGCCTAAATAATACAGGAACTAAAAAAAAATTATTTTTGATGTATAATTTTACATAGCTTGTACTTTTACTTGAGTATATTAAACATTATGTTATTTGATTAATAGATTACGAAAAAAAAAAACCACAACAAAATAAAACACTCGATAGAACTCTGATCAAACCATATTAATTTAAGCCATATAAAGAGATAACCATAAAAAGACTCAAAATTAGTCACATTAACAACTTATGCGGATCATTTGATAACATGATCCTAAATTGTGCCTAAAATCCAGAGATCAGAAACGAATTCTATATTTTGAATAATTTTCATGAAACGATTAGATCATTTTCGTGTACAATAAACTAATCTCCTTTTTGAAAAAAAATTAGATTATCTAATGTAATATATAATTTATATTGTATAAATTAATATTACAATTTAAATCCTAATGTACAGTAATAATTATTACACCGTTAGATATATTCTCAAATATTAAAATAAAAACTTAAAAATTATTACTTACCAATATGTAATTAAAAAATATAATATTATAATATGTGTACTTTAATAACAGTGTATTAAAATTAAAGTAATTCCTTGTTTTTCGTAATTGATCGACGCGTTAAAACATAAATAGGAATGGCATCTACTTCAAAGATTCAAAAAGCTATCAGTCACTAGCGCTAATATTTATCACTAGATAGCGCACTAAATATACGTTTTTTTATTTATTTTATAATTAAATTAAGTTGCTTAACTACTCAAAATAGGGCGCCGTTAATTGGATTATCGTAACTAATAGTTAAAAACAATTGAAAATTCGGACAATGACCACATTTTAAAAAAGGATATCATATTAGTTGATAAATAATTCATAAATAGAAAACATGGATTTTTATGAAAAGTTAATCTGATTGATGAATCGTGAGATCAAAGTGAAAATGTTCTAATACTTTTCTTTTAGTTGGAAAAAAAATAAGAAGAACGGAAATTTTGTACGTTTTTTTGTATCTATTAGTTTTTGACTTTTTTATTTTGTTGCAATTCAAAAATGTAGTAGTAACTCAATATAGTGACTGTATTATACTCAAAACATTTCATTGTTACTTAAATAATCATTTTCTGTCTTCAATACTTTAAATTTGAAAACATTTGAAATTTTCTTATGATTATAATTTTTATTTTTACTAGTAAATGTGTAATAAAAATGATTAGGCTCCATAAAATTCCTAAAAAATCTAATTTAAAATTTTCTCTTGGTAATTTGAAAAATATAGGCATAAACTTTGTTTTGTTGTTAAAAATGTATAGAATATTCAATTTTTATAAATTATAAGTAAGGCTTTAATATTTAGTTATAATTATACATTTCCTCATAATTAGTTTTTGGTAAAATTAAAGAATCTAAAAATATAAAATCATTATTCTAAACTCATTTTAACCTGAATTTCGACAAAATCGGAAATTTAAATAAAAAATAATTACAAGTTAGATTTAAATAATAAGAGCTTTGTTATTCAATATTATTTTAACATTTTCAAGTATGTTATTGTGATACCTTAACATCTACAATAAGTCAGTTATTCGTCATTCTTGGTTTTTTATCATAAAAATTACGAATTATTGTAATAAAGATTGTAGCCTTTATTATTTTAAGTACCTTAGTAAATGTACTACAAGTTGTATTTGTTTGATGATATCATACACTTTGATATTGTCAAACTCTCAAAAATTGTCACAAATATGTATTGTTTGATATTTAAACACCTATATCAATACTGAAATATATTCTGTAAGCTATCTATTTATGAAACAGAAAAATATAAATCAAGTTTTAAAAATTTAGTATGGTCACTGATAAATACTTTTACGCGTTATTACCAAAATAATTTTGATGAAGATTAAATACAGAAAACGTTAATTCGACGTGATTTGTCACAGGAATTCGCATTAACGCGGTGATTTTCAAACACTTAAAAACGAATAAATTTCTCCATTATCAGATAAATTAATTCGCGAAAATTACAATACACACAAGCATGTACGACGAATACCTTTGATTATTCGTCATCGAGTGTCTGCATTAATCGTCTATAATTAATTTTTGAAAACATTTCAAATGTAATGTATAATAATGGCACTGATTTTTATGTAAAATCATATTTCTTTGTACCTAAGTTAGAAAAATTCTGATTAAAACATTAAATATGTGGATGTTTTTTAATGCGAAGAATCTGGTACCTAGTTTTATTTTTTTCATGTTTGAGTGGAAATTAATTTAATATAATAAATATATAGATATTTTTAACTAATTTTTTTTTAAATTCAATAAATTATTATTTTTATTATTATGATTTAGAAAAAAGAATTCTAAATTTATTTTTTGATATAAATACAATGACATTTAAACTGTTTCAAAATATATTAAAAAAAAAAAAAAAACCTTACAGATGGTAGTACATTTTTAAAATATAATACAATTTATTATTTAACAAGCATTGTTATGCATAGACATACAGTGTTTAACATATACTATATATTTTTCATAATTATAATATATTAATCCATAAATAGTATATGCATATTACAGGTTATTTTTCATATAAAAATGTAGGCCTTACTTAATATACAGTATACGTTAAAATGAGACCAGACTGAAATAGTTTGGTTGTAAAACATATAATTGATAACATGAGGTTATTTAACTTCAAAACTGTAATGCACAAATAATTTAACTTTCGAACTTCGAACGTTCACGACGACCCTACAATCGCTGAAGCAAATCAAACACAGTAAAACAGTTAAGCAGTATCTAAAATTAATTTTTATTGATTTATTAATGTTTTTTTTTACTACTATGCATTTCTATACGAACTGAATTTATTTAACTTTATGTATCAATAACAGATATAGTTTTCAAAACATATACCTATATTTTAATTTGATTTAATAATTAATATTAAACTTAAAATTCAAATATATAATAGCTACTATAAATTATAACACTCGCACAATGATAAACTATATATTTGCACTTTGCAATGATAATTTTATTTTTACAATACTTACTCGTGTGCAAAAATAATTGATAAATTAATTATATAACTTATTTTATCATTTTTATTAGTTCCAAGTAAATAGTTCGAATATGAATTATAGATAATAGTGTTATGATAACCAACCAAATGTCCAACTGATTAAGAAGACGTTACATCTACATGATGTGTTTCTCCATCTTACAAATAAACATGTCAAATTTACGTTCAGCCATTCCAATTTTGTGTTCTTTTTAACTAAAGGTAAACATTTTAAGCATGGTAAAAATAATGAAAGAATATAATTCATATTTTTACCTTTAAGTTTGATAATAATTTATTCACTCTAATAGAACTTAAGATAACAATCATTGGCGTATTATTTTTATTTTTTGGAGTAAGGAGCACTTGTTCCTTTGATATTTTAGTGAGAGACAATATAATTTTACCCCTACCTTAGATATACCAACAGAAAAAATATTTAAATCTAAGTAAAGAAATAACACAATACATTTAACATACATTTATAAGATAAAATATTTTTCCCATAAATTATTGTATAAAAGAATATTTATTTACGTTTCTTTTGCTGTTTAATATGTTGACGTATTATTAACGTTATTGCATTATGTGAGCTACAAAAATCCCCCATATTAACAACCCAAATAATATTATTTCATGAATAGAGAATTATCATAATATCACATCATTTTTTTTCAATCAAATTATAACACTGTATTTATTAACTTTTAATATTGTTGAATAATATGAATACCATCGATTTGTTTTTAAATCATAAAATTAATTTTAAACTTGAGTGAAAACAAACATTGGATGACGGTTTCGATTTTTATAAATAAGTTATATTTTCCTTGCCCCAATTTTTTACTCGGTTATGTCACTGCAGTAACAACATAGCATTAGAGCTGTTGAATGTAAACTATAATATGTTATGTGAGAACAAGTCGCTATAGTACGACAGACACAATGTTATGCTGTATGATATCCTCTTAATATCGTATAATATGTTATTGATAATACGTCTTGTAGGTAATTGATACATTAGAATGGCAAATTAATTATAAGAATAACATTTATCACATTTAAAGTGTTAATATTAGATGAGAATTATTAATGACTCGATGTTAAAAAAAATATAATAACCATTATGTATAAAAAACAATTATATTTTATTAGAAATACGTTATTTTGAGCATTGGATAACATTAATCTGAACAATACTTTTAGATATTATTCGATAATAATTTACTCGTATTTATCGTATGCCGGTATTAACAATCAAGGGACTTAATACGTGTTTTTTTAGGATTGTAGATACTTGTTTAAAACTGTATTAAAAACCAATATGCTTAACGACTACAATATTTATTTTAAATATAATTTACTTGCAGAATATTATATTGGTGTTTTTTTAAGTACATAATATATTTTATACAGTATACACACATAATCTAAAGTTGTTAAGTATACATTCCTAACCCTGGTAGTCACTAATGCATTTTTTTAGATCAGTGATTAAGTCAACGATTGTTTTGTTCAAATTCTTATTCAAAAAGTCACTCTACTTCTAAAAATAAATATATTACTTAAGTACTTAAAACAATTTAAAATATAGTTTATTCATTATTAATTTAATTTGGAAACCTGTAAAATGTAATAATAATTATATATTTACAAAAAAAAAAAAAACAATTAATCGTAGTTTATAAACCTACATTAAAAACAATTAAAATTAAAATTTAACATAAGTTACAGATCATTAAAAAATAAATAGTAGAAAAAACAATAAATAAAATAAGCAAATTGTACATTTACAAGGTTTTGAACCTCTAAAAATATGAATATTTTATAGTATAATTTTTTAACTAAGCAAAGGCTTAATGGACAACAATATTATCATATTATACAACAAAATAAATATTAAAATTTACTGGATGACGTACATGATAAGTTGGCAACGAAACAGTTTTAAATTGAATCGTCAATGTTCAACAACTATGACACATTAGAACAAAGTTTACCATTAAACTCAACAGTAGGTAACTGTTATTATACACCAGAGATTTAATTCGTATTATTTTAAGTTTTGTTGTATAAAAATAGTTTATTTTAAAATGGTCTGTTAAAACTTAAAATTATATACGGGACACAGTTAATACATTTAAATGGAAAACATACATTATGCTACGAATTTTACATTTGGATATGTTTTTTCGATGTCGTCCAATAATTTAGGAGCTACTTTATGTTGTAGAGTATACTTAATGGACGTTATTAATTGTTATTGGTTTGGAAGCTTTTGGAGTTTCGCACATTTTCACTATCACTTTGGTAGGAACGTTTTGGTCACCAGACGCAGTCTTCGTTGGCTCTTCGTTATTTTTCACCGCATCCATAACACTGTTCAATAAACCGTTTTGAGCGTGACCATTCATTGCTAGCGTTGAAGACATATCGTCTTCGTTATATCCGTTACTGTCATCTTCGTCATCGCTATCGTGGTCTCCCAACAGGTTCTCTTCCACTGAACTAGCCGGTGAATCATCACGTTGGTTGTGCGTGTCTTCCGTGTTTGCTGGTTCATATTTTATGTCTTTGAGTTCGACGGATTTATCATTGCAAGCTACGATATTGTGACTTCGCGATTTTCCCAAACACACGGCTTTGTACACAATAGCTATGATAACTATTGCTAATATAGCCGCTGTTCCAGTTATTCCAACATTAGACTTTAGGAACTCAGCTACTTTGTTCTGAACATTTTCTTCGTCTTCTGGCGCTTGTATCGTCTGAGAGACAATTCCACGGTCCATGCTAGATCGCATGGTAGAGGAATTGCTATCAGAAGGATGAATCGTAGGTTGAACATGAACGATTACTTCTTCAGCTGGGAGTATAGTAGTTTCGTCCGTCGTATCTTTAGACGATACATCCACAGCAGTAGTGGGTAATGAAGCCGTTTCGATTTTAGGAACTATAAATGTTTCATTAACATGAGTTTTTGTTATTACTTCTTCGATTTGTGTATTATTTTTGACTTCAATAATTTGTGTATTATTGTGTACGTTTTTTATTTTAGTTTGTGTTACATAATTTATGTCCATCATGGTAAATCCACCATCACCGCTACCTGAACCCGAACCAAATTCGTCAAATTCTTCCACAGATCTTATCATACTTTTATCGATTTTTAATAAGTGATCTTCTCGGTACATATCCATAGGATCATCCCCCATCATTTCTTTGTCTGAACATACTTCTAACATATCACTTAATGGTTTTCCTGTATTATTACACGTTATCGAATTTCCGAATGCCACACCTCTAGATGACAATTTTTTATCTACTTCCGAAAGTTCGCACGTACAGTTAATTGGATTTCCAGTAAGATCGATTGTTCGCAAACGTTTATATGCTTCTAAATTCTCGTTGATATATTCAATTTTATTATGGGCAAGATTTACATACTTGACACCGGAAGGTCCAAATTGAGAACTGAGTACTTTGAGATCATTTTTCGTAGCAAACAAGTATTTTAAATTGGGTAAACTTTTAAAATATATACTTTTCAGTGTGGTCAACGCGCATTCTGATAAGTCGAGCTCGGTTATAGATTCAGACACGAGGAATGAAGGGCCTACAAAGAGTCTAGGATTTTTACTTAAGGACAAAAATGCCAATTTCTGGTTGCTTGTGAATGTATTTCGGTGCAATTTTCTTATACCCGTTCCTACAAGATTAAGTTCCACTAATTCCGGCAACCCATCAAATGCCAAATTTCCCACGTAGTGTATGGTACCTCCAGTTATATCTAGATACGTAAGCCGTGGAAAGTGTTTGAACGCTTTGTTTTTCAACATAACTGTTGACTCTCGATCAGTGTCGAAATGAATTCGAAGAATTTTTTGTGGCCATGTGGTCGTTATTTGATCCGGTAGGTCAGTACAATTAGCTACTTGTATTCCATTCTCTGTGGTAAAACATTTGCACGGATGCGGACATGGTGTAGCGAATGTACTTGCAATAAGCAAGGCACACAGGGTTATGATGGTTTGCATGACTTGTGGGGTCATAGCTGCATTTCTTCCTGTAATAATAATAAAAAAAAAAAATAATTAGATGACTTCAGAATAAAAATTTGTTATTGTATTGATTTTGTTTTTGTTCTCAATTTTATTTATTTATAGAATATATAGGTATGCCATAATTTAACAATAATTGAATACCAAGTATACAATATAATGAGAATTCAAAGCTATAATAAATTATAGTAAGTCATGTCATATAATATTTTATAGTAGATATTAGGAATGTTAAAAATTATTAAAAAACACGTCGATAATATTATATATTATATATAACACTTCGATGCTCACAAAATTAGAACAGAATAAATTAATTAACAAGTGACGGTGTGATTATTATATAATATATGTGTAGGTAAAATATTTGTACTTGAAATTAAGGATAATACCTATGTATTAGATGTGATTTGACTGAGAAATTATTATTTCAGCAGAAGTTAATAATCTTAACAATTTTATTTTAAATAAACAATTCAATTTGAAAATAATAATTAAAACTTATAAATTAATATTTTAAACATTGATTAATTTAAACGTGGAATTTAAAATATGAAAACAAGAAAGATTAATGTAATGTTATATAATTAAATAATATTTAGTTGTATACCTAGACGTCTAGTTTAAATAATATGATGTGACATATTTTTTATTCGTGATGATATAAAATCAGTATCGTTTTTTAACTAAGAAATTTATATTTCACAAAATCTCCGATTAGGTTATTTAAGATTAATACGATTAATTATAATATATTTAATATATTATGTTCCCTTATTAATTTACAACAAGAAACTGTTGAATTCATTTGTAATACATAGGTGCTTGTATTTAGATGTATACTAATGATATTACACGTCAATGAATAGTACAATATTTCATATTTAGTATCTAGTCATATTACAAATATTTAACAAACTATTCTTTATACAAAGAATATTTAATAAATAATTTAAGTTATTATTTTATTTTAAACAAATATAAATTATGATTTATTTTGAATTTTATCAAATTATATGATTAAATATTATACTAAAAAAAATGTAAAGATTATATTTGTTATACATTTCTTGACTATCAAATAAAATAACTGGATGAGTGTATAACTTATAAAATAATAACATAATAGAATAAATGCAAAATACCGATTGGTTATTTCCGACATTTCATTTCCTCTTTTTAACATTTTATGTACATTATTGAATATTATTCCATAGGATTTTAATCATATTTTGTATTTTTAATTCTTTTTAATGATTTCGTTTATGGTTTCATAGTATTAATGTACAAATGTGATTTATCTAGTAGATAAATGACTAAAAATATATCCTAAAATAGCTTCAAAAATAATTATTTAACATACAAATTACGAATATATTTCTTAAAAATGCGTTGTGTTTAGTTTAAAACATTTTAAAAATTTAAATATTTACGATGTATAAAGCATTTTACTAGTTGTGTTTAAATTTTAAAAAGTAAGGATTATGATTTTCAACACCAATCCTAGAAAATAATTTCAATTTTATCGATTACGTTATTAAATTTAACGATATAATTTTAATGAATTTAATTAAATAATATAGCAATACTATTATAATACTCTATTAATATAATAATATTTATTATTACATTATTCAAAGCTACATAATGTCATGTATGTTAAATTATATTGCTGTTAACATTGCATGTTTAATTAACCATATTTAGTAGGAATACTGTCCTATACTTTTATATTGTATATATATTAATAACTATATTGAGGTAACAAAGTATATTGATAGGACTTAAGTGAAACTAAAGTATTTGACAAAATAGTGAAAAATAAGTACACTATAATACCGAGAAGTCATACAAAAATAAATTTCTTGAGCATATTACATATTATAAGATTATTCCGTGCATTTTCTATACATAAAATAGTAGTAGAATAGAAACCAATCGTTGTACTTAAATATGTTGCAGAGTTCACGAGACAAGACGTATTTCTAACAGATAGTTAACGATATTAATATTTATTATTTACGTACGTCGTACTCGTACATAATATACACTATACTCATGCGATATCGGATTTCTTTGAGATAATAATATAGGTTCAGTTGATAACATTGAGCGAACCACGAGCAGCAAACTGTAATTAATTTTACACGTTTATTTTTCACTACAATAAGTCTTTAGATAATAGTATACTGTTGTTTCCTCGGATACAGCACACGTTATAGGTACTCAATTCTTCAAGGCGAGTATGAAAAAACAGGATAAAACTAACACGGTGATAGTTTTAACTCCTGAAGCAATTGTGTGCAAATAGTCCGCAAAAACGCGGAACAAATGTAAAAAGTGAAACCGGTACTGGTATAATAAACCGAATTTAGTAATATCCAGTAGATTTGCATCTGCAGCCGAACACGATGCATTAATTCATCACCATCAGACAAATAGGTCGCAACGCGCATATACTATCAGCAGCACGATCGTCGGCAGAAAATTATTTCAAATGTTTTGAAAACCGATTGAGACAAATTTTCGTACACAAACTTCCAACCTTTAACTATATAACGTACCAATAAAACTATTGCAAAATCTCTTTTGGAGTCAAAGAACGATTCGAATTTCACCGACACGTTGGCAAAAAAAAAAACCCCGGATGGTTAACCTGATTCCGGCATAAGCAGTTTTATGACACATTGCTAGTAGGTAGGGGGAATCAAACAGGTAATCGAATATTATTTTGTCACTGCAGACAAACATCCTACATAGCATAATAATAATATATTTCAGCCATTAATGTTATATATTTTTACCAGGGGTCACCAAATGGTGGCACATAGACAAATTGTATCTAGCCCGTAGACTTAGAAAAATAGTAATCCTTACTTGCAATTTTATAATAATATAATGTTAAAAATGTGCATTATGAATTTTTATGACCAGCAAAAATTTTCAAATTTTTAATAAGTCTGTTCAAAGATATTAATTGATGACTATTCTGATTTAAATAAACTACCAACCTAGAATAACGCTCAACGGAATAATAATATTAAATATAATAAAATATTGGCTGACTATGACGTTGATGTTAATCAACACAACTTCAATAGAATAATTTGCATCCCGTTATTAGTTTTTTACCATCTAAAATGCTATTATGAATTGGACGTGCGCCATTTGCGCCAGTCAAGCAACTGTTGCAGCATGTTATCTCGTTACCTTCCTCCGTTTTACGCACAGTTCGCATAAGTATATAAAAAATTTTCGGAAACGATTTTATAATTATTTGTCTTTTTTCAAAATATAATGACCGTAACTAACACGAGAATTTATACTTTCCGAAATACGCTAATCGTGTTTTATATTCTATACGCATCATTTATTAGTTATTTTATATACGAACGTTAAAATATAACTTACAAAGTAATTAATATATCATTAAGAAATGTTTTTGTGTTTAGTTTAAATTAAGTACCATTTAAATTCCAATAGTCATATGTTTTTAACGATAATAAACTTCTATTACAATAATATTCACGAATATTAGATATATTTCATTCATCAGTAGAGTATATTCGACAGCCAAAATACTAAGATTTTTTGTTGTATTACACGACAAGTTAATGTTTATATTCCAAGTCCATGTTCCAGAATGTTCTAACGTTTTACTAATTTAAAAAAAAAAACCAAAATATATCTTTTTAGGAACTGTTCCGTATGTTACAATTATAGGGGGAGGGGCTGGGAAAAATTCTATAAAGCTACTATAATAATCGCTATTAGATTACATTACGTATTCTTGAAGACAACAACATAATATTAGATATAAAAAAATGTAAGCTGTCTGCAAGACTTTCTAAAAGACGGAAATATATGATACTATTGATACTGTATTATTGGAATTCAAATATTTTTAAACTAGTTATAGAGTATACTAAGTTGTTAGATTACCATTCCAAAATTATAAATATAAACATATTGTTAAAATGATCCAGTGAGATTTTTTATTTTTATAGAATGTTTGTCAGGTAAATATTTGTATATAGTATTACATTTGTCAATATAGGATTAGTTAAATATTATATTTTAACAATAAAAAACTAAAATAAATGCATACGTCTAAAAAGTTATAATGCATAATACTATATTATACAACATACAATTATAATTAGTTTTACAAATACTGAGAATTTATGTTTATTAGGCTTATAATTAAAATCTAAAAGTATTGAAAATAATATGAGTCAAGATAATGTGGCACTTTTAATAAGATAAAGAAGCATTAATATAACGATAACCTTTTAATATATCTAAATAAATAAATATTTAAATAAAATATACAAAATAGTGTACTCGAACTTGTATATTGTGTAGTAATAAATAGGTAGGTATTGTTTATCTCATTAACCATTTTTAAATGTAATGGCTATACCGATTATATTAAAAAAATTAAATTAAAAACTTATTTATTTTACCAATTTCAACAGCATTTAGGTGTAGTTAAACATGGTTTTCACGTGTTTAAATTAAAATTAAATTTATAAAAGTATATTATTACAAATAAATTAAATCTTTTTGTTATATTATATTATGATAAAATAATTTTATCAGATTAAATCGAATAAATTCAGTGCATTATAAAATAATACTGACATTTAGAAAAAACATTCATTATAGGAAATTATAACTTAAAGAATAGTTTACTAAAATAACATCGAAATTAAAAAATAAAAACAAAAAAATTATAAAATTGTTACAAATTAATAAATAAACTGTAGAATTATACTCAACTACAATAATTTAAAATTGTAGGTATAGTGGAACAATACTAAAAGTAATGCTTAAAAAACAAAAATGTAACTTTTCAACATTAAAATATATCAATAGGTTCTTTTTAAATAATTTCCATTTTTCTAATAACAGAATAAATATTATGCAACATAAGCATTTGAATAAAGAATAATAATGTAATGGTAGTATGATGGCCCACCATAGTGATTTGTAATTTAAGTGGTGTTCTATTTTGAATATTATAATTTACTCGAGTACCTTGTCGACATAGGTACACATGTTTTTTTACCATTTGTTTTCGCTATAATACGTATACGGTATACCTATATGATACATAGCATTATAATATCTATAGTAATGTTTGAACTGTACAGGTATAGGGAGGTTATCTATCTATATGTACTACTAACAACTATAGTCGTATACAACTCCAGTCTCCAGTCACTATTTAACTGCTTATACAAAGCTAAATGGCATATTATTATTATGTTATATGCTCGTCCGTCATTACCGCCGCCGGTGATCTAGGCGTATTTAAACATGTAACATAGGCAGTAAGTACGTTAAACCAAGTTAAATCATCATTTTTCTTTTTGTCATCGGCCAAAATATACTCCCACCCATTGACACAATTAAGTGAACCTTGGTCATTTACTCATATATTATGTTATAATATAAGTGTTCTATTAAAAATGAACAAAAATAACGTATATATAATTATTATATTATTATCACGTAATCATTTTGAAATCTTGTGGTTTTTATCACAGATGATGGTAGCAGATTGTTTTGTAATTTTTTTTTTTTTTTCATTACTTTCAATAATCAGGTAAGTGTTATTTGTCTTTTGATGGGCAGACGAAGACAAAAACCAAGTAGAATAATTTTTTTTTCCTTAATAATAATATAAACTAGGAATTTGGTATACATTACAATAGAATCAAATTTTCTAGCAAAAATTCAAGTGAAATTCTACGTTTACCTTAATTTGTAACTAAAATAGAAATAATATTCATTGATATACGAATGGATAAATTGTTAGATAATATACTTTTATTAAAAAGAAATATACATAGAACAGAGAAAGTATATTAGATTTTATAATAAGAATTATGAATATACTATTATAGCATTATACCAGTTGAAGAGACGAATTTTCTTACCAAGAAATTTATTTGTTAGCTCTCCTTCTTTTTTTTTTCATTCATATAAATTAATTTTTCAAAATAAAAAAAAAGTATTTTAAATATGTAATTTAAGAAAAATATATACACGTTTTATATATAACCCTTAAGACTTTTGTAATTTAAACTTTACTATTATTATGTATATACTTATAAAGTATTTATATAAGTACCTGTATTAATACTATATAATTATACTTAAATGTTTTAACAAAACTAGCAAATAAAAATAAATATAAATATCACTTTTTTTTTAAATTTAAAAGGGACAAAACTCATTTATAATGTATGATGTCTTCAAATTTTAATTTTCTAGTGAGATCAAACTCAATATATATGTACCTACCAGTATCTATTCCTCATAAATTATTTTTGACTGAAAATACATTTTCATTATTTTTTAAAACATTTATTTTGGTAAATAATTATAAAGAAAGATGAGGTTAATAAAAACGAATATTTAACTATTTAACTATGTATTAAAATATATTTTAACACCACTATTTTTACGCGAAATAAAAACTACTATGCTTATTTTTATTATCATTAAAAAAAAAAAAAACAATAAAATTACAATTGTTTATCTAGAATCTATTTATTTAGATTATCGAGCAGAATAACTGATTAATTTTATTTTATTTTACTAATACTTAATTAGGGAATTTTCAACAAAAGTACATTTTTTTGGTATTATTTTTGTGGACATACTTATTTGTTGCTTTTTAACAAGTACCAACATATTTTCTAAAATCATCTCTTAAAGTAATTAAATAATTGTTTTCAAATGCACACCTTAAATGCCAATTGGGTTAAGTCGACCTTAATCACACATACATACATACACACACACATACATTCACACCATTAGGCGCGTGTATACGATATGTGAAAGTCGATCCTTAAAAACTTTTCCTGTTGACTATTCCGTACATTGCACATGTATCCAGGAGTCCGTCACCGATTCTGAGAACCGAATTTAATGTTGTATATTATTTTCGCGACCAATGACCACTCATCTACTATTATACATGATACGGAACTCCGACGTAAGTATATTATATACAGCAATTTTACTCGTACTGTCGTGTCTACACAGGACCCGTCTGACTGGTCGATGGCGAATTTCCTAATTGGGTACACCGTTTTATGAAGAACGCACATGGGATTTTTTTTTTTATTATCATTATTACTATTACTATAATTCTCCTTTAAATGTATCATTACGATAGAAGTGTATTTTTACTTTTTAGACGGTAAGCGAAATTTCTACGATGTATGTTGCCGTTTTTAACTTTTTTGTTTTGTTCTCTATACCTATATAAAATAATACTATCCAAAACAAATTGTATTATACGCCCGCATCTGAAGGATCAATAAACTTGGCAATTTTTTCAAAACAATGTTACACTGGATAAAAAAATAAACATAAATCAACAAAAAAACCATACGATTAATATGGACCTTGAATATCATTATATATTGTTTTGTTATTCAAAACCCCTTTTGTAACCACAGTTCTATTATGATATAAGAATATAATATGCATGAAAAAATATGCATATCTACATACTTCAAAAATTCAGTAGGCGCTATTGTCACCAAGTTCGTTAAACGTATATTGTACAAATTTGCATAGAACATCTAAGTTTTAAGTTTTTACGATAGTAAAATATACGCGATTTTCGTATTTATTATATTTTACTTAATTTTTACGGGTGTGTCTATGATTAAGAAAACAGATAGAAAACAAGGCTTTTGATTTATGCAACTACAATGTTCGGTTTCTATTAAAAAAAAAAATCATTTACCCAGTCACTTTTTAGTTTGATAATTATCTACCAATGGACAACATCTTTATGGTGAGCTAAATCCGACTTTGTAACATGTTTATCATTATAAATATGAACGTTTGTCAGTTACTTTATACAATAAAAACATATAATGAAACATAAATAAATAATAGTAAAAAGGTTTAGATACTCTTATTGTATTGTTAATTTCGATTCTTGTATAATTAAGTTAAGTACATTTAGGATAGGTATAATATGTACTATATTGAGACATTTCTATGCCAAATTTGAAACGAAAAATGTTGAATTTTTTATACCTTATAATTAAATGTACGTTACTAGCAGATTACAATATGATTAATGGCGTGGCCATGAATAACTGACGAGTACCGGTGGTTAACTAAAACGTCCGTGTGTTTATACATGCTCATAATGTCCATTCGCACCATAAAAAAAGTAATTTCCAGTAAAATTTTCTAAAAATATCAACTCCTGATAGATTTATTATGCTTTATTTTTTTTGTTTGGAAGTCTAGGAAATTCAATTAGATTATTAAATATAATACTCCATCTAACATATAAGATACGATTAGTTATTTTTAAGTAAAATCTAAAATCACGGTTGAAAAAATCATAGGTCAAAATTTTAAATTGTTTATCATTAGCAATATAATTTTTATCGGCATGTACAATAATTATTTTCAATTATTATCGAGATAATATTACAGGTATAGTATTCTTAAACTTAATGTTTTGTACAAGTCATCGACAATTTTGTTAAGTCACTTATGGATAATAACAGCGTAGCTAGGTATCAAAATGCTTAATGGTAACGCATTTTGATTTTTGTCCTTCGGAATATTTTACGAGTGAAGATAGTCGCAAGTATAAATATATTATACCTATAAATAAATACATACAAATGTAAAATACAAAAATTATTGAAGAAATTGTATTTTTTCTTATGGATGTTTAATGGATGTCTGTACTATGTACTTTACTATTTTAACATGTTACACAAATAAAAGTACTTATTTCTAAGTTAATATATCATGATGTTTTACTAGAAGATTGTTAAAGAAAAAATATTATATCATGTACTGTTGATCACATGCCGGTTTTTTGGTAAGATTTAATAGTTATGAAATGTTATTCCTGGTACTGGTAATACGGGTAGCTCAAAAGTTAACAATAAATAAATCCAGATTTTATGTATAATTTTAACCCATAGAAAAAAAAATCAAATCTACAAACTGACATGCATTTTACCCGTATTTCCGTAAAACTCACAATCAGACCACCTTGATCGACAGTGAGTATATACAGCATAATAATCCATAAAAAAAAAAAAAATAGAAGACAAAATTGGATAATGAAAAAAAAATGTAGGAGTCTTTATTGTCTTCGTCTGGTTCGTCATTATAAGGAAAGGGTGGTTGAGAAGAGTGCGTTGAAGAATATTAAACAGGATTGCTATCATGGTAACCGGTTGTTTGTTACGTATCTGGCAAACGGGTAGCTGTCATACATATTGTACGAGTGCGTCATAATGTACCCGGTTAGTGGTAACTGTCATTAGCAACACGATGGTAATCGAAAACGAGATGAATTCTTCTACGGATGAACTCATTCTGAGGTGTTTTAATTTTCCCGTGTGATTTGTTGTTAAAGTTGTTTAACGTAAAATCTATTGAAAATCTTATGTTATGACTAATACCTACATTATAAAAACAAAAACATACATTAAGTACTTGAATATAATATTATTCTTATACTGCCGATGAAGAATGAAGGATTTTATAATGATTTTTCATTTATGCAACAGTGTTTATTATTATGGTATAATTCTTTATATCCTAAACGTCCTTGGGGTTAACGCATATTATTGCACCCGTGTTGCCATTTTTTTTTTTTACTTTGGTCCATTAAATTGGGAGCTAAGTAAAATAATCAAAACATATCTCTGGTTATTATTCTAGGAACAAACATTGTATAGGTATTAAAACTAAAACAACATTTCAACAAGAAAAAGAAAACATGTAGTAGTAAAATAAAACAGCAGCGAGTTATTTACTATGACTATTAAACGAACCCATTGTAATGTTCTTGTATTATTATAAATGTGATCGGGAGAAAAAAATCTGTATATCTAAATGCCTATGGTGTTAAGAGTATCGTTGGCCACAAAAAATTTATACTTGTCGTTTGATCACGATTGATTGGCACAAGAGCAAACACGTGAAATGTATTCAGTATATTGTTTAAAGGCTTCAAAAAAAAAAAAAAAAAAAAAATTAATATATTATCATTCATAAATTATAAAAAGATTATAGTAGATGAACTTTTTAAAAACAAATTGCTTTATTTTAGTTTTTAAGTTTCTTTATAAACAAATTTAGAAAAAAGCAAATTTTGAATTAATTTTAAAATAAAAACCCGTTTAACTGGTTGATATATAAGATTTATTTTATTTATAAATATATATTTTTATGTTTGAGAGTTTCATGAAAATTAACCGTTTAATATGTATGTCAAGGTAGCATAAATCAATGTTCTACACTATTTTTTTTAAATTCTATGAAATAATATAATCATGTATTTAATATAGTTGCGTTTACGTGAATAATGAATAAATGCACTCATTTAAAATAATTATTAAAAAAAAAAAAAAAAATCAATTGAAAATCGAATAGTGTATTCTAAAATAATGTTTAATGTACCATTTGCTTGACTATAACTGATTTTATATTGAATTTATTATATCAATAATAAGCATTAGCGATAATATTACAATCATGTAATATGTTTATAAATTTCAGTAAAGTAATTTTCTGTATAGAACAAATCATATAATAATATATGTACTAAGTTTTATTTTTACGTATCATTATTAATTGTATTAACAACAATATCAAATTTTCTCCGACAACGAAAAATTAGTGTATATACACGAAATAAGTTGACATTCAATATTAAATATACTATGATTTGGTACCAATTGATTTTCAATGACATGAAATTAAATGTAAATCTATTTTTTCAATTAGTCTTAATACTATCTTAGTTTTTGATACCTATAAACGCTAAATGAATAAGAAAATGTCATTATTTAATTACTTAAGCAATCATTCAAATAAAATCTAAAAATGTTGTTAAAAACTACTCCATAATAACTTTGATAACACTTATCAATAATAATTACTATAATATTTTTTCAATTAAATTATATTTTATTTCTATTTGTTATAAACCCATAATTAATTACTATAAAGTTAAGTCATTTATTAAATATTAATTTCATGATCATTATAATATATTTATATATTTAAAGGTTATACCATGATGAATTTTCTAGACAAAATACTTTATTGATTAAAATTATTAAAATTTAATCAGAAAAAATATTTACCTTGTTTTTAATTTGTTAAGAGTAGAATTACTTATCAAATACCAAAACTCGATTATTCAAGTACTCAGAACAACCTTTGTATAAACATATCTAATAGTAATTATAATTTTAAACTATTGTATAAACTATGAACTGCAGACGTTAAAAACTCATATAAGATTGAGACAATTGATTAGTACTTAATATGTGATGTATTATCAAATGACCCCCAAAAAATAATCATCGTATATTATAACGAGTGAAATAATAATTATAATAGTTGAAAAATCACGTAGTCAGGGTAAATAATCATCAAAATTGGTATAACGTGCTTTAAGTGAAAAATATGTAAAGAAACGTCTGAAAACCACATTTTTTTAAAATCTTTTAGCACATAAGATACCTAAAGTTATTATTATTATTAATATTGTCTATACGTATACTGTGTGCCATTCGAAATAATTGGTAAAACTGACACATTGATTTCCTTATTAATCAATAATTTGTATACAAAATTATACACAACTATAATCATATCATCGCATAATTATTTTTATTTATTCCTATATTTAATTGTATAATAAATTATACAGAAGTAAAGAATTTTATATAGACGCAATCTAAAATTTTAAAATGTGACTTTATTTCACCTTTGTAAGGTGTATATTATGCAAGAGAGAAACTAAATATATACTATGAATTATCAAGATTTTTAAAAGCCATAATTTATATTTTTATTTTAAAATTATTCAATACATATTTTATGATATTACAAAATTAAAAATATTTTACTATAGCAAATAGTTATTAAATATTTTTAGATAAAATAATTTAAATAAACAAAAAATAAAATGTTAAAAGTATGAAAAATATTGGTTTCAGTTTTCGAAACATCAAAATGGGTACGATAAAAAGATTTTTATTAATTAAAAAATATTTTAATAAATAATTTTCATCAGTAAAATAAAAAAATTATTTTATCATAATATTCTAAAAACTATTGACACATAAACGATTATGACAAAAGAATTATAGAAGAAAAGAGATAAGATAATAATTAGGGAGCACACAAGTGTTTCCAATCACCTTATCTTGAAAAAAGGTCATAATATGAATTGCGTTCTGGACCGAATTGCTTTGCTTATATTTTTTAGTGGTTTCCATAACGACCTATAATTCTTACCAACTCATATAATAAGTTATTAGTTAATAAAATTATTTATTTTTTTGTTCTAATCTTCAAATCGTGAGTGTTTTTTAATTGATTTTAAGAATTTTTTATTTGATTTAATATTGTATATACCTATTATTATATAAAATGTATGACCAATAACAACATATTTATAATAAATGTATTACATAAGTCACAAAATATTTAAAAAAAAAAACACTGACTAACTAAGTATATACATTTTTTACATAAACAAATTAAACTAAAAATTTTACTTACTGAAATAATTATATCAACATGTATTATTAAATTTATAGTTACACAAATCAATTGAAAAACTATTTATTTATTTATATTTTAGAAAAACAGAATAAAAACTACTCAAATTAAATCACGGACACAACTTATTTTAAAAGGTACATTAACCCGACTTGAAATTTGTATGTACTGAATATAATATTAGGTACAAGACGTTTATTACAATAATTATGTACAAATTATATCTGTTTAACTATTCATGAGAACAATATTAATAAAAAAAAATATAGCATATCAAATTGTACATCAATACTACTTGAATAAAATTAGAATATAACACTACTATTCACCTTGTTTAACTAAATCAATAAAATATTTTGAATAGCAAAAAAAAAAAAAAAAAATTGTCTTTCTTTATAACTCTATTACCCCGTCTATAATGATTAATGGTTAATACATTTTACAAATTTGAAAAACATCGAAGTAAAAATACAAGTAAAACATAAAATATAATTGTTAAATTCATATGCATATATACTCGTATATTTATTGGTATAAAATGTATCAATGATTTAAGATAACTACGAGTAACTATTCTTTACATGATATTTATATAAAATATTTTGAAAACAATTTTAAATTTTATTTGAATAACCAGTCATAAAAATGTAAGTATTCCCTACCATAGAACATTATGATTTACTAAGCATGCCTACTTATTCAAATTCTGATTTTTTGAATTTTATAAATTTACTCAAGAAGCATATTTTCAACTATTTAGGTTTTTGTTATACCATTTAGCTATTTACGGCGTATCATATGACTTGCAAACTTTTTTTCAAACGATTACCAGTATTTATTCACAATAAATAATTGAAAAGATGATTTATTTTTTATTATGAAAGCGTTAATGTATCTAAATCGAAATTCAAAAGAATAGTTGTTGGACTATAGCAATGTATATAATAAATATAATAGTCCTAAAAAATTATTTAATAACATTTAAAAAAAGATGTAATATTATATTTATTTACAAAGAAATATTTACAAATTTAATCATTAAAGGTTAATTGATAAATATTAATAATCTAAGTTTTCAAATCGTCGTAGTTCCTATACCTTCCAAATCTATTATAAACAACCTAATACCCTTACTTCTTAGTAAACCAAGTTAAATTACTCAACAGATACTCATTTGGATTCAAATTAAGATTCAGTAACATTTAAAACAAAAGTTAACTGATTTACAGAAAAAAAAAGATATTTTAGTTTGAAAAAAAAATATTTGGTATCGGCCACAGGACACTTTTAAATGATATATTAAATTTAAAAATTTGAAAATAATATATCCTTAAGTGTACTTAAAAATTTAAAAGATCAAAATTTGATTATATTCTTTATTAAATGAAAAAATTGGAGAGGAAGGGTGAACATCTTAATGAATCACTCTGTAGAAGTTTTAAAAATAAAATCATTTTTTATAGTTTCTAAACTAGATTAACTTTTTAGTTGTTAATAATGAACGACAAAACCATTTTTGCTTTCACTAGACATCCGATGTCGATGTCAACCTTAGTCCTTAGATATTGATGGATTGAAACTTATCAGTGAAAATTCCAATAAAATTATTTGTATTTTAGAATTTGTCACGTTTAGGATAAAAATTATTATGAGCTCTCAAAAATTGGATATGATACATGAACATCTTTTGTATTTATATTGTACGTTATATTCAGAAGCGACTTTCAGTTTTTATCGAACAAAAGACTAAAGACCATATGTGCACGCGCAAAACTATATACGACATACGTATATGGTATATGATAATATATATGATCCGCCTACGGGTCTGTTTTCCCGTGTGCGACTTAACAGGACAATGCGGGTTTTCGAGTTAATTGAATATTTTACATGACCAGATGGTACTTACAACACTCGTATATTATATGATATAGAACACGTAAGTCTTGGTTTCTAACCCCCTAGCAGTACCAACCCCTAAACAAAAAAAAAAAAAATAATAATGATAAAAGGTCAAATGTCATCCGTTTTTCTGTCATCGCAATAAGATATTACAACTTTTCTAGTACTTATTTTATATGTGTACGAGAAAAACGTGAGAAAACTTAATTGTGTGGGATATGAAATTCTTGTAATAAATTGTCATACAGGGTGACCGAAAACACGTGTAAAGGGACCGCCTTAAGTGTTTAAAAGGGCATGACTACATGTGATGTATTTCATAAAATACTATAATGTACATACACATTATAAGAATATGCATATATATATATATATATATATATAAATATATACATATAGTATGTTTCCTGTTGTAAATCATTTGCTCGTTTCCCACTGTCGCCGGTTGCCCGTGGTCTACTATGTCAATTATGATATTATAATACTTATAGTTTTTTCCGCACAATCCACTACAACGTAAACCGGCCTTGTTAGTTAAGATAAATTGAATTTAATTACATAATTGTCGGGAATCTCACCCTCACCTCAGCAGAAAAACTATTACCAACGCAACCGTTGACAACGGTAATTTATTATTTTGACCTAATGTAATAACATAAACCGTAAGAAAGTTTTTTCGGACAAAATTAAAATGCATTTATCTGATTATATTATGGTATGCTAACCGTATGCTTGTTCATACTTCTATGAGACCAGTATTTATATCTATCTGTTATCTATATCATAAACTTCAAAGACTTAAACGATTGTTAACAACAGAAAATTATAATATACTCATATTACCATACTTAAAACGTATAATACAGCTTTAACAGATAATGGATTTTCTAATGTGATGCAAGATACATAATATATGCGTTTTACGTCATATATTTTAATATCTAATTTTTTTTTATTTATTTATTTATATTTGTTATGGATACCAATAAAGATGTTTAACGTATTAAAAAAATTTTTTTTTTTAATTATGGTTTTGAAACATTGAAAGTAAATCACGTATTTATTCTATAATATTTTTTATCGTTAAAATTAAGTAAAAAAAAAAAAAAAAACATTGCAACTAATATTAAATAATATAATATACTAAAATTAGAATTAAAAAAAAAAGTACAAGTTTTAGGCAATAGAAGATAACAGAGTTGAAAAAAAAACATAAATTGAAGCGTTGTTTTTAGAAAGTACTTAAAAGGAAATACATTTCTAAAAATATGCAACGATATAGCACGTAAACCGTTAACTAAAAAATGTAGGTACCCTGCGGTATAATTGCAAAAACTGTTGCAGGTAACCAAATTAAATGCATGTCTAGACATTTTGTGGAGCAATGATTTTAATTGAATAATACATGCATACTCACAGAGTATGCCATTAGTTTGTTTATTAGCCAATATGATTGATAGGTACCCCAAGAGGTATTTTTTAATGTTAACTGATGAAGTATAAAGGTTGCGCTCGCGTGTTTGTTTATTGATTGACTACGGTACAATATTTAAGAGGATGTCAGCACACTATATTTTGTTTTCTCTCTCTGGGCCAAGCGCTTTAAAGCAAATTTGCGTTAAGCAAATCAATCATGTGTTATTAACTTTAATAATAAAGTGGATTTACCTAACATAGAACTATTACAATAAAAAACATTATCTGTGTTTGTTTGTTAGTTTAATTTTGTTATAATTCAAATGTTATGCTAATTATGAGTAAATGTATAAAATATTAAAGTTAAAAATGTTCGAATACTGTAGAAAAACTTAAATATTGTATACACGTTGATAATATTCTTAAAATTAAATTTCATAATATTTGATTATCTCTAAATTTAAAGCTAATAGTACTCAATTGATTCTGCTGAACGTGAATTTACTAAATTAATGTGGTTCAGAAAAAAGAAAATAAATAATGCACTGACATCTGCTTAATAAGAATTATATTGTTAATCTACATAAAAAATAATGTAAATTTTAGAAACTGAGTTACTTTATTTTTAAATATTTTAATTTTCATGGACATAATATGTAATTAGTTAGCATTTTGTAAAAGCAAAAATAAAAATAAATGTTTTTCTGAATAATGTGAAAACATATAGCATAATTGACTATTATAGTATTATATTTTAGTATGAGTTTTCCTACGTGTTAAGTGTGGGTGTAACAAGTTCAATTTACAGTCGTAGAAACAAATCAAAATTTAAAAAAATGTTGTCTTTGCTCACATTCTAACTACAAACTACAATTATATTATATCATGTTACCACACCCGTACATTTTTTTTAAATGTTAGTGGATTAATGGATAATAAATTACACTTGTGTCATTTTTACCCCTACAATACATCAGATAAAATTCGGATATGAAACTAAGTAGAAAGGTTATAGAAATTTAAAAGATATTCTTCGATATATACGATATACCTACGTTATGCGTATACAATGGAATAATAATTTATATTACCTGAATTGTAGATTTTATATATACGTGTATATGGCGTCATTGTCACTTTCATCGAATGTTAAAGGGACGAGAAATGGGTGCGACTGGTATTATTTCAATCCAGCCATTTATATTCTGCTTTTATACTGAAATACCTAAACGGTTATGTTGTCTAGACGATGGATGTGTGCAAATAATTAGATGTCTAAAAGTAAAAATACCTTCAAAATCCAACGTCTGCAAAATTTCAACTAAAACTATAAGAATCGTTATCCTATAAATTATTTTTTATAATTTATTTTAAATTAAATAACATTTTTATCTAGGTGTTTTAAATTTACATACAGTAAATAAATTTTGGTTTAAGGATTAAATATAATATACCTAATTATTATTGTTTCTAAAAAGTATGAAAATTTTTAATGTATTAGTCGATTTAGTTTTTAGTTTTATTAAATTCGGATTAATTGAAAAATAAGTTCTGCAATAACTATTATATTGTTTGTTTTATTTAAATGAATCTACTGAATGTGATAAACTATGATTCAAATGTATAAAGTCACAAGTGAAAATTATGTGGCAATAAATTGGCATATTCTAACAGTGAAATAATAATGTAATAATAACGAATTGCACTAACTCAAGACGAGATAACGATAAAATAGCAAAAACAATTGTTACTTTCATTGAGTAGTCATTGGGTAATTATTGTCTTCTTTATCGTTACGAATTCCTTTATATTTTTAGAAAGGTAAAACTCTATTCAAGCTAAAGTGTATAGGTACTATGGTTTAAGTATTAAGATCATATAATTATGTTTAAAAAAAATAAATGAGATTATTAATAGTTTCAAATGTATTAATAAATCTCTTCGTTTTACACATATATATTAATACACAGGTTAAATATTTAGATACATTAGGTGACGTTTAAAATATAAATTGTTGACTGTTTTCATAGTTCAAAACTCCACGAGTGATATTGCAATATGACATACAATTGTAGGCTACAGAATGGAAGTGAAACGGTTAAAGTACAATACATTTTTAAAATGCAATGAACCGAGACAACAAGTGACATGAACTTAACATAATAACATGTAACAACAAGGTGTGGAAGCAGTGAAAGATTTAATTTTTTACGTTATCATATTTCAAAAAGACAAAATGTATGTAAACAAGCCTAAATACATCAATTTGTTTTTAAAAAACCTAATATAATTGTCTGTTTAATCACATACTGGTGATTACGATTGATTTTAAACATAGATGCTAAATTATATCTATCTAGTTTACTTTTTGTACATTAATGCATTAACCTATGCACCTATTATATATATTATTATATTCTTATAGAGTTTTAATATTTCTGGCGGTGTTTTTACTTTAGGAATGTATTAGATTATTTCTTTGTTGTGCATTTATTAATTTTTATTTTTTATCGGTACAATATTTTTAATATTATTTTATATTTATATATATACATATAGATAAACCTGATCATGATATTCAAATATTTTTAAAAACGCATACAAAATATCATCTAACAGAATTTTAGCAATTATTTTCGAACAGAAAATTAATTTAACGGTTACTATGCTAATAAACATATGAAAACATTATTTTTAATTGATATCACCTAAAATATTTATTATTATTAAGCTACTTTTCCTACACTTGATTATGCAAATACAATTATTTTATACATTTTATAAAATATTAGTCTATTATGTAATAATTTTCAAGTAGATAATTCTAGATAAAGGTAAATATTTAATAATACAAACTATAATAAAATACATGTACTTATTTATATAGGCATTCATTAATATTATACCTAGATTCATGAAAAAATTACGATCAAGTAAACTAAAAATACAAATACAAAAAAGACACAAAAAAAAAAAAATTAAAAGAAAAAAATATGAAATAAAAATAAAATTCTTATATTTTATTATTATGCTATATATTTTGGTTATATATAATTATATATATATATATATATGTCAATATATAAATAGATAAGAAATAATAAACAAAAAATAAAAACCTAACCTTAATTATTCTTTAAGTAATTAAATTCAATTTTTATAAATATAATTTTAATTATATTTATTAGAAAAAATATCTAATAAAATAGTATACAAATTAAGTTTTTTTTTTTATTTATCTATTTATAGGTTTATGGAACCATGGTCTATAGTGAATTATCTGTAAAATCTCACATAGTCAACATGGAATATAATTTTAAGAAAAACATCTCTACACACTTTATATACCTGCTCAAAATATATGAATTTATTGTTATTTTTTTATAAGTTACATATAACATGGTAAAATACAATTACACGCGTATCCCTTTTAGTGTTTACAATTGTACATGTTGTCTAATTTAATAACACGATAATATAAATTCTAAAATAATTAATGCCATAATGATAATTATCGTTATTTTGAATTTCCCACCTATACATTTATGTACTTAAACGTATGCAGTTAAGTTAAATACTAATACTACAGTAATAATATCAGTTATCAATATTATCATCAAATCAATAAACGAAATACGTGTTTTTGTTAATAAAAAGGCAACAAAATATAAAATACTTTATGGTAAAACTATCAATATATACAAAAAAAAACCTGACGAATTAATTAATTATTTAAGTAAACTTAGCCAGGTTTTTATAAGCCTAAACAATTATAAATTATTTTTATATTGACTGTTGATTGTATACATTAATTACATTTTAGTAATATTTTAGGAAATTATTAATAACGTTTAGCCCAAGTCAAATTAAATGACTTAGCATTTTTTTTCATATTATATTTGCTCATACTAACTAATTACAACTAAATTGAAAACTTATGGGTTCAAAATTAAATTATACCATTATGCTTAATATGGCAACGTCGCAATAAGTTGTAAATGCCATCGTATTTTACTGACATATATTTATAAAGAATATATCCAGATTTCTGATTGAAAGGTCTAGCTTTTATTTTTGTACGCGTATACCAATTTGTAACATTAAAAATTGTATTCCGAATTAATTAAATCTGATAAATATATTAGTATGATCATCATAGCTCGTAACATATTATGTATATTGTATAGATATGCCTGTATAATACAAAATACTTTTTTATATAATAGGAGAATTTTTATTCAATATTAAATTAAATCACGAAACAAAAAAAATATACTTAACCAATCAAAATCGTGATAGTTCAATGATATGTTCGTCTTAAACCAAGAGAACAAATTGATAGTTGGTGGTGCCATAAAATTATATTGCCGATCACAATTAAAATATATGACAGTAACTGCGGTGGCACGGTGTAATTATAATTTTTAGTATTAATAATATCATGAACTCGTGAAGATTATATAATAGTATATATTATTATTATTTAGCCATTTATACGATATCTACTGAACAGGTTTTTATTTAAAACAAGGTTAAGGTCACGATTGGGGAAGTGTACTTCCTGTTTAATATACATTTTACTTTATAAAATAAAATTTAACAAAATATATTATTTTAAGGTTAAACTAAGTTTTTGCCAAGCTTAAAACAGTATATTTTAGTACTTATTAAATGTTAAATATAAATGTGTATAAAACATGATATATTCAATAATAATGATAAAAATAATTGATTAATATAATCGATACTTATAACGTTTAAATATAATATTAACCATAATAATTAATATTTATAAATTAAAGGTTTTTAAAGTAACCAGAATCAAATTCACATGTTTGGGACATTGGGGCCAATTTATTTTAGCACCCCTTTTCACCAGCCACTCATGAACCACTCACTAACCATTTATATTGCCAATATAATAATTTAGTTTTTTTAGTAATAGATTTAATTTACTTTATTCAGAGGCTCCTAAATGTTTGCAATCAATCATCTGTTTCAATTAAAAAGAACTTATTGGTCGATATTTGTAGATATAAATGTATACATTTTTTACAACAATTTTATTGAAATTATTTATTATAAAAGAATATTTCATTTCTTATATTGAACTGTATTATAAATGAACTAATTGTAGATAGTTATAGGTTTATATATTATAAGAATTGGAAGCTCGTGATAATTAAGACTGTGTGTTTGTTTATTAAACAATAGTATAGTTCTTCACTGTATCTTTAAAAATTAGTGAAACCGGAAGGTAAAATAGGTAAGTAAATTGTAACTTTTCCAAAAATCCTTGACCATGATAAAAAGTGCCAACTATTGTCGTTGGCATAGGGCAAATTAATGGTTTTAATAGCCGGCCTTTATTCATTCGCTTAAAATTATTCTAATTTTAAATCTGTCTCAACAATGTGTTGTAATGTTGGAAAGTACAAGTTGCTCACATGGTAATGATAAATGTGCGATTTGCACATATAGTTTTACTTATTTGTATATTAACAATTAATTTTCAGAAGCAATTAAATTTAAAAAAAACCAAAATGGAGTAACATTTCGTTAATCTGTTTGCAGAGTATATATTATGTTTGAGTTTGGAACGAAAGAAATCGTATCACACTCAATGTAGGTACTTCTATTGTTGAAACATTTTAATAAATCATATAATATCAAAAATAATATTAAACAGTATTTTATGTGTATGTATATATATATATATAGTCATAACTAGCGGAGAAAGCGCAAGGGAAAAAAATTACCTGCGTCGTAAAAATAACCGTTGCATCGGAACGCGCATTACGCAGGTACCTGCGAGCAGTGCACCAATAATAAATTCGCGCATAAAATGCCAAGAAATTCGCGGGAGAGCGAGCATTATTTCGGTAAAGAAACAGTAAAAGGAAGGTCGATCGCTCGTGTTTATCACGTCATATCATTAAAGTATATCACTATGATAACGTGATTTTTTTTTTAGGAAACACGCATGACGTTTATGATGATATACCTGCGCAAGTATTACGAGACATGATAATAATACTATTATTGTTACTCACCGGAAATTCAATGTGTTCCCAGTGCCCTGGTATCTCAGCCGGCCAGACAAATTCTCTCCTCCTTATTCTTCTATAGCTCGCGGGTGCGAAATCCAATGGCGATGTAAATATTGTTTTAATATTTTACAATATTTTGCGACTGACCGCGAAAACGCTAGCACCTTGTGTGCGGCGCGTGCGGCGACGTCGACGGCGGCGTACGGTATGGGCGTACGTTGTGGCGCGAGCGCGTGTGACGCGAGACAGACGCGGACGGACGAACACACGCGTTCGAGCGATATGGGATGCGATTATTTTGACCCTACAGTCTACGGCGGCGGCGGCGGCGGTGGCGGTGGCGATGGCCGGGCAGCGCTCGGTTACGGTCGGTGGTGGGTTCAGACGCGCGCGTCCGGTCGAAAACGTGAATCAACTGGTGGTGGCGACGGCGATGTGTGTCGCAGTCGAAAAATCGATCCCCAGAAGGCGCGGGCGGCGGAGATTTGGTTTTTCACACGACGTATCGTGCGTCACCTCCCCGCGTACCATGGCAGCGGTCGTCGTCTGAAACGGTGGCGGCGGCGGCGGCAGAGCGACCTTCGCTGACCCTCGACCGCAGCGCTGTCTGTCGCCGCCGTTAAACTTTTGTCACGTGCGTCTCATTATAATAATAGTCGTAAAGGTATATAATAATGAGAGGAGTATAGGTAATACTTTCGTTTTGTGCGCGATCGTATTGTTATTGTTGTCATTATTATTATTATTATTATTATTATTATTATCATCATCATTGTCACTATTATAATGTTATAATATAATATGACGACGCCACGTCGGCGACCTACGCAAGACCAATAGTCTTTTACCTCCGACTTTCCGGGGGATACCTCAATCTCGTAATACTATGATAAAAACCAAGAATTTTACCTGAATCTACCGAGTGATCGACGTTATATAATACGAATGGCATTACATTGTTATGCAATCATACATTATTATCTTACGACAGTTGTCCATCTACAATTATTGCTATACTAAGTGCATTAAAGTTTAAAGCTTGTAGACACTGCTAATATGAAACGTAATTAAATCTGCAGTTATTTAAATACATTTTTTATTGGTTTGGATCAATCTTGTCGAGGGACAATTTATAAATAACAACTATTATGGTCGAAAAGGATAAGATCAACAATAATTTAATTAATTAATGAACATTTTAATGTATTATTAAATCATCAATGCAAGTTGTTTAAGCCATTTTAGGCTTAACTTAATTTAAAAATAGGATAATTATTTGTTAATTATTATTATTATAAGATTACGAGTTACGATCATAGTATAGTATACAATTATGTTGTAGTAGCATACACAATAGATAAATTTATAACTAGTGTTCTAGTTGACAATTTTTTTTTTTTTAATTATGATACACAAATTACCAATAACCACGCATATTATATATATATATATATATATATATATATATCTGTGTCTATAACCCATAATATCAGGGATAACAAAAATTGCTTGGCAAACCAATGACATGGATTAGTGTTTTCGATTTGGAGCAAGGAATTCATTTTTTACTATATTGATGTATAAGACAACGTTTTCTTTCCGAAAGTGTTTAGTGTTTTTTATCATAAAGTTATTATAACAAACAGTACCTATCATATTTTAAATCAGTCACTATTTTTCGAATAATTTAGCTAAGAAATAAAAACTACTGTAAAAATGGCAAATAAAATGTATAGCACATTAATATTTAATTCTTAAAAAATGTATCCTAATATGTATACTTAAATTAGTTTAGGTTAGGATACCTATATCTACCTTACACTCTTATATAATACGTTTATTGTTAACTTACACTATTTTGAAAAATGAATAACCCATATAACTACGAATATAATATATTATATTACTTATGAACGCTAATTATGTCATAATAATTTATTTACGCTGTTGTGATTTTAGATTTATTGTCTTAGTTTTACGTCATGAAAGAATTAACAATTAAAATGTATTATATGTGATATGTAATAAATAAGATCAGTTATTTTTTTTATTAAACATTTTAATTTTTTAACTTAAATAAGTTTTATACAACTGGAATTTTTTAATGGAACGATTTATCAACGATGTAGATACAAATTTATATTACAGCAGTCTATAAGTTATGTTTACTATGTTTTGGGAAATGTATAAAATATATTATTATCTAATGAAATCTTAAGTTAGTTTTGAGTGTACTCAGAGGCGTATTTAGGATTTTTATTATACATTTAAATTTATAATATTATTTTATATAATATACCTATTTCATATAAATGAACATTTTTCATGTATGTACACATTTTTTTGGGTTTTTTTTTTTTTTACCTTATCTGTTGTTATAGTTATATATTTATATACCAAAAGCAACCAAATCAAGTCATTTTCAATGAACAATTAAGAAACATAATCAACAGTAAGTGTAAAATATATTTAAAAATGTACCCTATAGTTATCCATAAATAGTTGTTTACACGTTTTTTTGTTGAAAATATTTTTTCAGTATTCGATGTGAAAACAAGTTATGTAAACTCAATTTTTAAAAATTTATTTATCTTGGAAAAATTTGTCGAATTACACAAAAGTTTTTCTTTTAATACTGAAGAATTAACAGAAAATAAATAAAATAAACATATTTTATGATCTGAAAAATAATAATTAATGAACCATTTAGTTTATACAACCCCACATTTTTTATAGAAAAAAAGTAAAATGAATTACTTAAATTACCTTAAAATAATTTTTTATGATCCAGAAATCTTAATTCTAGTTAAGAAGTAAAATTATCAATATAATATAGTATAATTATTAAAACTTTGAAAAAAATCAAGTAATTCCAAGTTTTCATAATTAGCTCGGTGTTTTTTATATTTATTATTATTTTTCATTTAATTTCTACATTAATAATCTTTGCTATTTACATAGGAAAAAATATGAGTTAATTTTCATCAAAATTATATAATTTTAGTTAAAATAAAGGTACCTCCACTAAGTAATATATTATTTTAAATTCTGTTTCTACATTCGTTCTTATGTATTTTTAAATAAGTTATTGTATTTTTTGTATCTTTTACATCATTTTTGAAATCAATTCTTTGACTCTTTAACTGTAATATCAGATCTTTCAGAGTAGCCACTGTAACAAGCTGACACAAGCTTTAAATATTAAATTGAATATCATTTGGATTCATTTATAGAATTATTATCAAAATATTGTTTTGAATAACCTTTTGAGGATAATTCTCCACCCCCCCTGTAAATATGCCGTTAAGTGTGTTGATAATATTCAAAATTCGTAGTTTTTAAATGATTTTCATCGTAAGATTAGAGGTACAATATAATGTATCCGGTAAATGATACGCTTCAGTTAATAAACGGAGGAAATCCTTGACAGTCAACATTAGCTATATGATACATAAGTACAGGATATAATAATTAGGATTTCAATTTTCAATCATACTACAGTTAAAGTAACGAGTAGAATGTTGAATATGTTTATATATAATACATATAGGTACTTATCCTTGAAATAAAAAATATAAATATACTTTAAAGGGTGTAATGATATTTTAGTGAATAATGAACTAGGTATACATATTATAATTAGTTGGTTGAAGAGGTTTCAAAATTATTAATAAATCTTATCATGACAAATCTGAAATCATTAATTCAAAACCAAACGTAGTTTAAAAAAAAATCAACTCAGTTTAATAACCAATACCTTTAAATAATATTTACGTGAACTATTGTATGTTTATTCTACATTTATTGTTTAGTAAATCTATATTACAATCTAAACGTTTTAAAAATTGAACAGTGGATTGATATTCATGATAAAATTTTTCAGTTTGATTTATATTGTATAGTATTTTACTATAAATTATAAAGTATAAAATTCTTTTGATATGTTAAGTTATTTTATACATTATAATATATCCATGAATAAAATAATATAACAATTTGTATTTTATAATGTTAAATTAATATTTGCAAAAAACATCATTAAGATCACATATATAATAGATTTTTTCTATTTTTAACTTTAGATGCTTATGGTTGAATTCTAATAGATGCTAATCAACACAATAAAGTTTACCTTGAACGGCTTGAACTTTAAATAATGATATTTTTCTTATGATTAAAGTATATCTGATTTTGTAATAGGTAATTATAAATCATTTTAAAATTGACAACAATATCACATATTTTAAGGAATTAACTTAATGTTAAATTCATAAGAAATTAAATTAACTATTAATTTGTATAAATTTATTAAAATGTGTAATGATTAATGAAATAAAAATTCAACTTTAAAATTTAATATATATTATAATATTGTAATTTAATATTTTTATCGTGTTCAATGTACATTTTCCTATAAATCATTAAACAGCTCAGTAGAAATTTAAGTACTACGCATTTTAGAGAATATTTACACGCGATATATGGGTGTAGTTAGTAAATTATTTGAATTTTTTCGCAAGGGAATTATATATAAATAAACCTATTTTAACTCTTGAGCATGTCTGAGCTAAAATATATGCACAAACGTTTTATTTTGTTAATCATTGCTACGTATGATTAGATACCTACCTATTATCATATTATAATTTATAACCATACATTGATATTATATATCTTGTTAAATTACAATAACGTACCTGTCATAAACAACAGAAGAGGGATTTTTTATAAATGCTACATATAGATAATTTTTAAAATGAATTTTCTTTTTAAAATTTAAAATTAAAAAGAAATTGAATATCGTACACACAATAGTTTATATATTTGTATTAAAATGCTTAAATGTCAACGGTCTTACAAATATTTAGAAACAAAGAAAAAAATAGATATATATTTTTAATTATTCTACGATTTAATCTTTGCTTAATCTTAAAATATAAATATAGTGGAAATAGTGCTACAAACTTTTTTAAGAGATGTGAATAATTAATTATTCATTCAATATTAATTATTAAAAAAAACTCATTATTCAGATATCCAATTCAGTGTCGTTTAAAGTGTATGTTATTATATCCAATATAATTATATTCATTACAAATCATATAAACAAACAACATATAATAACATATTTTAAATACACGATTAATATTATATTATATTTTGTATTTTGTAAATAAAATTATTTTTAAAGTATAAAATTGAATACTATAAAAATTTAATTTTAATACGAATCCCGTTATAAATTCTAGGTGTAACATCTAAATCTTTAAACTTTTGTTTTGAATACATAATCGCTATAGACTGAGTTTACAATAGATACTTGTTTATTATGTACCGATATATATTATATAAATATAACTACGTTTAAATCAAAATAACACAGTTCATTATAATTAACACTGACCCTTTATATTTTTATTTTATCATTATTATTTTATTGTATTTATAAATATTTAATTATATTGTTACTGATTTACATATATAATTATTTAATTATTAATTTTTATGTTTAAAATAAGATATTAAAATAATAGGTAAGAACTATACTTATTTAGATCAATTTCATTATTCACTGGATTATTCGATATGAATCACATGGGAAAGTTAATATTTGTTGAGTCACATTTTCTAATAAAAAAAAAAAAAAAAAAATGAATAAACTTACAGTTTTAGAATATTAGTAAAACTGCATTTTATGTACCTTTATTTTTAATGTATAATTATGAACAAAATCATATTCTTAAAATACAACAATTTAATATTTTCATCTAGTTAGTGAAATCGATTATATAATATTGAGATTTGAGATACATAGACCTTAGCAATACAATCTTATAATTGTAGGTAAATACAATTATATAATCTATTATTTGATACTTATGTTATGTATTACATTACAAATACTTAAATAGTTAAATAAATTATAAATAATTAGGTATCTGAAATAAATATCATTAAGAACTATTAATATTGTACACACTTCCAAACAAAATATTGGTTTATTAATAAAAAAAATACTAAACAGAGCTTTTATTGTTTCAAAGAATGTTTGAAAGTTTAAGTTGCCTTTTAACAAAGAATTATGATAAAGCACTTTTAATATTATTTTATTACTTAACAGTAAACATAAGTAATCTCGTATTAAAATTTCACATAAAGCTGATATTGTACGCAGGGTACGTCAAATGATATGCTTAATAATAATGTAAGGCAATAGTAATTAACCTAATTTTAAAATAAACTCTACAATTCTGTCAATTGAATTAAATTTAGTTCTGTCGAATAAATAAATTTCATACTAAGTTTATGCCCTTGAAAACTTGAAATAAACTATACACTAGTTTGAAAAAAATATACTTATTCATATATATATATACCAAGCTATCTGCAGTTTGATTTCTTATTAAAATAGTCATTGAGAAAAAAATATTTATAAATAATCATGTACCAACTAGACGAGGAACCATAGTTCAAATTACATAATTTTAACTACGATCATACAATATTCAATATATTTGGAAATCTACTTTAATATCACAAATATACGTATAATTTACCTGAGTGCATGTAACCTTGAATCCTCTGACAATATTTCTACAGCTCATTTCTCGGTCTATTCGTATTTATAAGCGCCTAAATATCTATAACCTAAAGGTAATGTAAGCACGCCCCATAGTTGTATTATTTTGAATTTTGGTGTATTATTTACAAGGTGATATTTGCAAAGTTACGTTATCTTTATTGGTCATTTGAAAAATTTAGACATTTACAGATAAACATTGTTTTTATACGTATAATTTATTGCTTGTTTAGTTAGTACAGTTTGTACTTGTACGGATATGTATATCCACTGTGTAATGGTGTATACAATGTACAATCCTACTTATATATAAGCCACTAAATATAAAACTGTATCTAATCATAAAATATAAAAGTTTTTTTTCAATAATTTTCATTTAGGTTACTATGTACAATAATATTTTTAAAAGATACCTAACTAAACTTTGACTCAATACTTATTTAAGTGTGTTCTTAAATTCTGGAAGTTTAACGTTTGACGTGAGCCATATGAAAATTTAATTATGAAATATGAGTACTTAACAAATAGCATTTACAATAAAGTAATACATGCATTGCTCAAGGACACATGAATTAGTGCAATATTTTCATCAAAAAAGGCTTTAAATAGGCATTAACTTACTTGTTTAAATACCTAGTTAAAAATATTGCAAAAGAATAAATTGATTCATTATAAAAAAGGTCAAATTTAATATTCTTCACAAATCGTTTAAATAATTTAATAATATAAACAATAGTTAATTAGTAATTATTACTAAGTACCTACCTAGGTAAATGAAAAACAGGAAGAATTAAAAATATGAAATATATTAAAAAATTATCACACTTAACAACTAGTTTAATCAAATTAAATTACAGTTTTTAATTTACCGAAAAATCATAAACAAATAATGACCATATTTATTTTCATAAAATGTTATTATTTTCAAATAGAATACTTCTCATGATAGCTTACTATACCTATAATGAAATTTAACTATAAAATAATATGCCTTGTATAGAGATACATCCATTTTTCTAACAAAATGTGTTGTTTACAGTGACTATCTTACTTACAGTTAAAAATACTAAAATTTATAATACCTACGCAGTTTTTGACTATAAAAAATAATACAAGTACATTTTTTAGTGTTATGTTTGCGTAATATATAAGATAGAATTTTTGAAAAAATTCATAAATATTTTATAAAATTAATTTGGATAAGAATATCAAAAAAATGAGTCGCTTGGTAAGACTCTGGCGCCTTAGTGACAATAAAATATAGGATAGGGATCAATACCTAAATAAATGGTTCAGGTACAAAACGAAGAATTATTGTCCAAAACCTCTCAGTTTCTAGCATACCCAATGCCCCTGCTGGGTTTAGTACTTAAGTGCGCGACCGATTGAACCTACATCATGCGAGAATAATTTAATATTATGTTATATGAGGATTAAAAATTTTACATTACATCGCAATAGTTTATTTCTTCGTAATTTCGTTCCGTTTCAGCGCTCAGTGTATTATATTATGTAAATTAAAAATATATCTGTTATTATACAATTGTATATAATGTACGCTGATCGGTTATTTTGTCACGGGACGCCATAACTCATTTAATTTCAATAATCATTTCAATGCCATGCAGGTGGTAACTCGATAGCGTCGTGTCCGCATTTGTGATTTTGTTTCACTGCACGTCTTATAGGCAAACGCATTGGCGTCAAACCGATGACAATATCGGTCAGCCCAATGATATAGCTCATGAGTCACATTTATAAAGGTATTTCTATAAAGACAACGGCATGAATAATATTCTGTCTACCGAATGGGTCGTTATTTCTTATATACTTAATATATTTTAAGCTACATCTCTATCAATTTTTAATAGTCACATGTATCGTGCACGATTTGTACAATACCTCGGTCAAGTTGGTTTCCGGTTATTGTTAGAAAATTTTGACAGTAACATCATAATTTATAAACGAGCAAACCAATAAAACATAGTGTCGCAATTAAGATATTCCGGCAGTGCAACCTAAAGGAAGGTGTATTCAGTTTCTTAATTTGGACGTACGTGAATATCGCTTAAAGCCTTAAACTATACCCATAGTTTAGCTTATTAAACATAATATATATATAAATACGTGAGCTATATAGTATGACTTTTTGTGGTATAATGTGGTATGGTATGGTATGGCAAGGCATGGGTCAGTGAACTGGGCTGTTGTACCAAACAAAGTGCTTATTGAAATTAAAACTATTAACAGTAATTATTTTAAAACACGTAAGTTATACTGTGATAATCATAATTTAAAAAAAGTACCTAATAAACAAATAATTTATGAGTTATAACTTAAATGTAATAATTATCGTTTAAAAATTAAAAAAAAAATATAGGTGTATGAATAATTATATAATTTAAATATTTTGTGTAAATTTGTTTAAGTTGAATATTATAATGATAATATTTATACAAAAAATAATGAATTAATTACATTTATTTTAATAGGCATTATAACGTTTGTATTTATGTTTTATCGCCATCACGAGTTATTTTTCACTAAAATACACGGGAAGTTAATACATAAAATTTATCATGAAATATAATTTAGTTCGTGTTTTAAAGAATAAAAAAGTATTTATGGTTAATCGTTGATTATTTGATTACAGTTCATATTCATACTATATGCCACAAAATATCGATGAATTGCAATTGTATAAGTTTAATACTATAATAGTCGTAGAGACAATGTTTTTGTCAGCAATAATATAATAGAAAATACAATGTCTATAGTATTTAAGTGTTTCGTTAGGATAAATTATATTTATTGTGTTAATAATAGTACTTACCTACTTAAATGTGCCAACTTTCATTTCATAAAAAAATACATAACACAATATTATAATTATTATACCTACAACACACAAATAATATTTAAACATACAAAAATTATTATGCTATTGTCGTTTTGGAAAAAAATATCGAAAATTTAAAACCTATTCTTTAATAGTGGTAATAACTAACAATTAAATTATAATTGTATGAAAAATAATTTTGATTTTTGTTACAATATAAATAACGCTTGTTGCTCATTGTAAAAACTAGTTTAATAACCTAAAGATGATTCACATTCACATAAATAATATTAGAGTTTATAAAGTTTTAATAAAACAGTTTTATAATTTAATTAGTTTTTATAAACAAATTAAATGTATTAAAATATTCAATAAAAAAAACTTCATTTGAACAACCATTTGGTTATTATAAATGTGCTTAAGTTATGATTATAAAACACTGAATTACTTGAATACCTATGAATTGTCCTTGGTTACAACTTACAGTTGATTATAATTAATAAAATAGAGAAATATGTAGGTATTAACTATTAACTAATAAGGTAGGTACCACATAGAAAAAATTAAGCAAATGCGTCATTAATGAACAAGATTTTTTCATGATGGGATAATATTGTTGTTATTCTCGATATTGAAAAGCGAAAGTTCCTATGTCTCATTATGACATCTATAAACTATACTACTTTAGGTATATAACACGAATTGTGAAGTATTCTTGTGTTTTTATTAAGAAACTATTTTAATTGTTTAATATGTCGAATGGTAATATTGGCGTCTGAAACAGATCAATTAGGGCGTTTGGGTACACTGATATAAAAGAGCCATTTGTTAATTAATACCACGTATGGTCTATGAAATATATTTTAAATATAAATTTATCAGAATACCTATTGTCTTATTGTAGTTAATTTGACATTAAACATTAAATAATTTGCATTAATAAATAGTCACCAACCATATATACACTTAATGTATATTAGGAAGAAAGAAATATTTGAATGGCGTTGATTAATCCATATTATGTAGGTACATAGTACATACTTAATACTTATATTGCAGTATACCTGTATACATAATAAACGTCTTCATATTATTATCAATCGTATTGTGTACACACGAGACTATAATTCGACCATTAGACCGCCATAAATACGTCGACCGTTAAAACAGTAATCTACCGGAAGTGTAAAATATTGTAAAATATATACGATAGAATATCAGAAGACTATTGATTGTGGTTTTATTAATTGACATTTAATACTGTTTAATTAAATTAATAATGAAATGGAATTTTAATTAATTTTATAATTATTATTTTTAATTTTTAACCTTACATTATTAATGTTTTTGTGGGAATTCAATTAAAAGTTGATTATTAATGAATCCGAGACGACACTTAATACACAAAAACTAGATTGTAGTACCTATAGATAAATATTTTGAAAACAATTTGGTAAAAATGTATCAAATAATAATTATTAAGTCTTAGCTTAACTTTTGTTAAATTTACATTTATCACAAAACTACTATATACTTTATACGGTATCAAAAAAAAAATTTATTTGTTGATGCATTAATTTTTAGTAAAATAAATCTTAGCATTAAACATAACTCATAAGCAATAAACATTCAAGAAAAAATTCTCTAAATGTACTAAAAATGTGACTGAACAGTAATAAATTTAATAGTAATAATGTGACGACAAAAAAAAAAAAAAATTAAATTTGAACACTGCTATTGGATTACTCTTTGAATATACAACGATATGCAGGAATTCAATGCAAACAATTGTTATTGTACTAGGTATATACAAAACATTAGCCCTATTCATTCACGACTAACGTAGCATAATATGAAAATATATATTCTTCAATATTATTGTCACGGGGTTTGTGAATGTGCACATATTATTATATAGGAAGGCGTATTTAGTTCCTAGTATAAAATTGTATAGTGGTCAAACAGAAACAGTTGAAAATATGGTCAATGGTCATTTTATGATATCCGATTGTCCAGGACAAACGTCAGGGCTTGCCGTTTTCGATAACGTCGTGGGGCTCAATCATTTCCTGTTTGCGGGTGGTACACACCCATACACACACACACGGGCGCACACACACCTCGTGTACACAGCAGGCACGGTGTGTAGTATACTCTCAGACGTTAGACCATCGAATCGAAAATGCACACCGGCCAGCAGCGGACTGCCAAAAGCATTGCGACAGGTCATTTGACTTTATAAAATCTAATGCAATATTCATACGTAGGCGTGTATCTGAATCAAAGCCGATTTTACTCCATTGAATAGCGAGAACTGACCGTCTTCAACACTGAACGCTATACATTGATCCCCGGTGTCGATTGTATATTTTATTTTATAATATAATATAAAAATAAAATTATTCGCATGTATTTACGAAATATTTTATTATATTACGCACTAGAATCATTAGCACACTATATTTTTTGACATTAATAAAAGTTGTAAACGGGTAAAATACTAAGCTAATGTATTGGATTTGTATTGATATAAAAAATTAAAATAATGATATGTTAGATCTAGATCTTGAATGTTATAGAGACGTAAAACTTACCTATTGCCGACACAAATAAATATCATAAAGGTTATAAAATAATTTTAGAATGTTTTTCTTTAATATTAATACTTCTGTAAAAAACATTATATTCAATTGTTTTAGTTTAACTATCTTAATTATTTATAATCTTTTAAATTTTTGCTTTCTACAATATTATAATATATATTATATTGTATTAAATAAGGATCAGATATCCTCATAAAATTATAATTCTATTTTCTAGAGAGAGGGTCAGTACAATTTTTACCCAAGGCGCATAATGCTAAAATTTTATTGAACAATGTGTGTGATGTGTGTACCTAAGTCTTATTTCTCCGACAAAAATCGTTGCTATTTAATTGTATATATATAGTATAATTTAGATGTCATGATGATGTATACACAATTATTATATTACACTTATCTTATTTAATGGTCTTTAATTAATTTCATACCAATTTAATTATAACATAAGTACGTGTACATTAAAAAAATGACCCTGCAGTTATTCCTAGCCAACAAACTGGATGTTGAGCGTGGTTCGAAACGAGAAAGTATACGTATGTTAAATTATCGATATTTGCATTATACCAATAAGTCTATCGGGCGGTCGCCGGTCACCATGTGCGCGCCGCTTGACATTGACAAGTAGGCTGATCACTGATCAAAGTCGCCCGATCGTGTATAGGTCATAAATTGCCTGAATGTTATCAAAATATGGCCAACGGATGTAAAATAGTAATATGTGCATATATATAATCTAGTATACAGTTTAGTTTCTTTGAAACCATATAATTTGGCCACGTTTTGCCGAAATGTGTTGTGTTGATGATGTTTCACACGCACATTTTCACTCAAGTCACTCAAAACCAGAATACCGTATTCTTATACAACAATATTATACGTATTCGTTATTATCTACTTATAAATACAAATTATTATAATATGATGTCGAATTGTTGGGTATTTTTATTTTATTTAAAAGAAATTTAATTATCTATTCACTTGTCAATGTTCACTTTTGATTCGTGATAAAAGTAATTTTTAAAAGATTTCATTACATAAAGCATACTTTTAGTGTAATATTAAAAATGAGTTTCTTTTTCAACTTAAACAAATTTAATTTGAAATTTAATAAGAAAAACTAAACCAAAATAATTTTATTGTCGTATTATGTAAACAATTTTCGAACTTCGCAAAAAATAACTTTATTATTATTATTGCGGAGTATTTATTATGTACTGTATTATTACTATAATAATTGTAAAATTTAGTGTTTCTAGTAATTTAAGTTTTTGCCATAATAAATTATTATTATAAGAGAACGTTCTCTGTCTTACTAAAGTATAGTACGGCCAATTTTACAATTAGAAAAACTAAATTTGAAGGTAAGTATATTAAAGATGGTCCCATTTTGGCTAAATATTTGAATTATTAGGTTAATATATACATTCTAAATTCTGATATTAAAAATAACAAAGTAAAATTGATCTTTCTGGACGAAAAATGTTTCATGTTAAGCAACTAATATAATAATATAACAATAATTATAACTTATACATGTTGAATCATTCCGTATAAACATTGACTATTTAAAAATATAAAGGTATAACCAACTCATAACTAAATTATAATATTTATATTCACTACACGTACTACACGTAGGTTTATACTTATTGTTTACAAACTTACTTTTTGAAGCTTTGTCCAATATGATGGACGGTCTTGAAAATTTAAAAACGATTAAGAAAACAGACAAGGGGTTTATGACAGAACGTTATTGTCGATACAACAATAATTCTTCTTTTGATTTTGTTATTTATGAGCATTCTAAGTAGACTTATCTAACTATATATAATGATTTACCGATTGTAATTTTAAATCCGTTCAGTTATCTTTTTAGACGGATCTATAGTATATACATGAATTAAGTAACTTTTTAAAACTACAATCATACTATTATATTATTATGAATAGCATTATAAAAACGTTAAATACGCGTCATGGTAACTTAATATAAGGCTTCGATTTGCTTATTTGAAAAATAATATTTACCTACCTATAAATAGTTTTTAACAAGACTATTTATTGTTTAATTATAATATTTTTGAATTTACCATACAAATAATGTGCACAACGAAAATAATCTGAAATAGATACCTATATAATATATTTAATTGTGAATATAATATAATCCAGATGACAAATTGAACTTGAAAATTATATAAATAATGTAGATAGGTAATAGTTGTTATAATAGTTATGTAAATATTTTAGATTCTATTTTAAGAAATAATGAATTATTTATTATTTTTCAGTGTTGTTGTGTATATTTTATGTTACTGCGACATTTTGTGTTATACATTTATTTTGTAATAATATGACAACTGATATTTTGAAAATTGAATTATATAAAACGTAGAAATGATCACATAATTCTAAATAACCTATTAATAATATATAATTCTATAAAATTAAACATGAATACCTTATATCTCTACGGTGTCAAATTACGGATAAATTAATCGCTATTACACAAGAAAAGTCTATACTTATAAGTTATAAGTAAGTTAATTTTTAAACGCACTTGCACTCTGCAGGCTATAATATTTATACATCGATAACGCAATAACTTCTATTTATTTACGATTAATCATACAAATCAACCGAAAAAATTGGAATTTTAATAACTCCATTAAGTACATAATAAGTACAATGTACATACATCAACATCAATGTTTTTTACGTGTATTAGGTAAATTGCGCTGTAATTAAAATTATATTATAAATTTATATTTGTTTGTTTTACGTTGTATATATATGGGCTAATCTATATTCCAAATGTATGTGTAGTTATATATTATATTATACATGCCTGCAAGAACATTAAATTACAACAGGCCAAAGGAAACTAAAAAGACTTTATTGAAAACAACGATTAGTGTACACGATTTATTATTCTACATCTGTATATGACATATAGTACATATAGTACGTATCTATATAGACAGTCATTATAAAAGGAATCTTTCTGAAAGCAGAAAGAAAAAAAATAGTAGTAAACGTCTCATTCCACATCGTTTGACACACAGAAGCACACAGTATATTTCAAAAATATTTTATGTCTGATCGTACCGGCTACGGTAAAATCTTTGTAGCACCCTGTATACATACAACGCCACTAGGCATAATTTCGAGCGTGACTAAATGTCGTTTTGTTATAGACGACGTCGGATGATATGTAAAGATAGAAGGGTTCGTCTTCTTTTTCTCAGCCGCCGCCACAACCAACGATGACACACATAATATATGTTCTGAATTTATGATTAATACAATACAATATATGCCCTTTTTAATATTTACAGCCCCTAATCTGTCTGTTCGACGGTTAGGGTGAATCGGTGGAAGGAGACCAACACTTGAGGAATTTCTCCCGTCTGTTGTACATACTGTATATACGTAGTGCATATGGTGTGCACACCGTACACGTTATATAAATGATAATCATCGTCACCACCATTAGCACACGAATTTTATTGCATAGTATGTAATATATATTTATTGTTGTCTTTTTTTTTTTTTTTTTTGATTATCAAATGTATTACTATGTAAATTATAAAATATTAATTTTTTGACACGAACGATCTTTCAAACGTTTTTAGTGCATTTAGTTATGCATAATATACTTAAAAATATTTTAATTGTAAATTAAATGTGTGCTAGTTTATTGATTATTTATTATATATTGGCCAAATTTTATGGTTTACATAATTTATAATAGTGATTTTTGATTTGAAATTTTATACATTTAAAATAGAGACATTGGTTTGAGGTTTTAATCTTCTAGTTGTTATTAAAATCTAATTCTACTTCAAAGCCAGTATTTATTTTATAAAATAATGCGTACCTGACTAATTTAAATCGATATTGTAGATGTATAGAACACAGAATAATAATAAGTATTAATATTTTATACAATTTAAAATTTAGTTTATACTTATTTTTTTTTTTTTTTTTTTGATTTTTGTAGTGCATGCACGCGTGCATGACTAGTCCGCCAAACTATACAGCTAGACTGCATGCATGCATTTAACTCTCCCAACACATGTTTGTTTTACAAGAATGTTGAATATCTGTTTTTATATTTTATCATTGTGTAAATGTTTTTTTGTGAAATAAATGAAATATAGTATCTATTTCTTTTTCGTTTTTTAGGATATTTGATTTCGATATCTTATCGTCATTAGCATCAACATAATAATATAATTTGTATATGCGTTTATGATTTTATGATTTGTGTGTATGTGTACATGGCTTATAGGTCACGAAGCGTTTCAATTGATGCTTTTTAATAAGGATGTAGTGGATGAATGAGTTTTTTTGTGACCGTGAAAATGCAAAAAAAAAAATACGTAAGTGTGCTATTAAATTGAATTGGGAAATAAAAATAAAAAAAATGTTTAACAGTAGTTCAAGGTAGACATACGTCCATGTGCGTCATATGTTTCGCTGTACGTTATATATCTAAAAAGGTAGATACATAGGTATATAAGTATGGTATAAGAGTGTAAGTTGGATAATAGTATGATATTTTGATATTTCCCAGTGACGTAGCATAGTTATATAGGTACTTCGTGCATATTATTAGGTATATTATACACACATACTATGAATATGTCTCGCGTGGTTTCGGGTTCTCTCTATGACGTGCTTGTCGTGAGAGACTGTAAGTCAATCCTTTTTCGCGGACGTAAACAAGTGTGTTGCGCACCACAACTACTTCTGCGGTTTATTGTTGTCTGCGTGGAGTCCATGCGTATATAAATTTAAGTAGGTATAATGAATACTATAGTCTATAATATTATATAAAAATACATGTATACTATTTTTATACCTTTATACAATATTATTGTATGTTATATCACGCTTTTACGTTTATATTGTTCGATACCTTCGAATATTGCATTATTATATAGTCGGGCTTTAAATATAATTATTAAAATACGTGCATAAATAAAACAAGACGAAAAACTGTAATTTTTTTAATTAAGCCCTGCGATTATACTATAATTATTATGCCATAATCCATATCGTCTTGTTAAATATGCACTCAGAATGCATTTTTGTTTTTATTATTAGTCAGGCAAGAACAGCGTTAATATAATAATATTATATACTGCGTTTATTAATATACGAAATATTATAAATATATATATACACATATTTTGATATATGCATTGATAATTTAATTTTTCATATAATTGTATTTAACATCATAGTTTTATAAACTAGATTTTGTCTTAACTCTTAAGTATTATACGTATAGGTGCAAAACGCTTTATGATTAATGAGGTCGTTTTTTTTTTTTTTTTTGTTCGATCGATCGATTTACAATAAGATATAATTTATTAAAATTAAATAATTGTACAATTAAAAAACACCTAATACCTAAAGGTTTACTGAAAGTAAAAATAACTGTCTCAAAATCAAATACAGCGATAATATTATTACATTTATAAAATTACATATAATCACTGGTATACAGTTAAAATTTTAATACATGTCCGAGAGTATAAAAATCATTTAATAGGTCAATAAATGACCCTTAATATCTGACAATATATTCGGAATGATGGAATGATTAATGAAACCAATATTAAAATCATATTAAGAGAAATATAATAATATTTGTGTATGAATTCTAATTTTTACTTTACTATGCTAAAATATTTCAAGACAGACTAAATAGTGGGATAAGATAACTTGTTTAAATACTACAAAAATATAACATACCAATAAAAATACAAATTATCAGAAAAAATTAGTCATCTGTCATCGGCTGCATTGAATTTAAATTGATAGGTAAATAAACTAAAATCACATATTAATATGATTATTCTAAATATCTACTGTACTGTTCAATCATTAGAACTGCAAACACGTTTGCTACGCATACATAATTGGTACCTATGTTAGCTAATGTACACAGGTAATCTATAAGTAATCATTTTAACAGTAAGAAGCATGTCATTAGTGTATGTTGTAATTTGTATTTACTGTTTACCTATAGTTTTTAGCGAACAAGGCTACCATAATAATATTTATAAGCGTACCTATAAGCATATTTTATATTATAGTTTATAATGTTGTTTTTCATACTTTATGAAAATATCGATAATATTGTGTCAAATGTTTTCAAATAATTTTCAAAATTATAAACCTAACCTGACATGTACAATAAACATTGTATATTGAATACTCTCGACATATTTATTATGTTATATCTTATAATAAATTATATACTTACAATGTCTTCAGCATTTAATGCGACGAAATAATTAATTTAAAATCATAAAATGTATAGAATTTAGTATGAATAATGCAAATTCATCTAAAATCTGTCAGCATTAAGATTACATCAATTAAATGTTTTGAATATATTTTACATTTTTACCTATATTATTAAGTTCAAACTTATTAATAGTATAACTAATAATAAAAGAAATTTATATTATAAATCATATACGTTCCAAATAACCCTAACGCTAATACTTAAGTAAGTAAAATAAGTGATTTGTGCATATACATAAGACATATATAAATTCGTGCATACCTAATTAAAAAAAAAAAAAAAAATCTATTAATCTGATGGTTATAGGCAGCTGGCTATTGTATTTTATTGTATATATCATAGACTGGTTATTTTTTAAAACCTACTCTGTCAAATATATACATTGTAAAAGCTATTTTAATGATTAATTATTTCTTATCATATTATTTTCTTGACAATATTATATGAAGAGATAAATAAATTAGGCCTACAATCATTTATATTATAACATTATCGATAATTATACCACTAGAACGATGGGTTAGAATAAAAATATAGATATCAAAAGTATCTAAAAGAAATATATTATATTTTATAAATCATATTATTTACTACAGAACCTAAGCAAATATACTTTCCCACGTTAGAAAAAAAAAGATAAATATTTTTGTTTAAACTAAAATGTTGGGAAATATAATGATATTATAATATTGACATTAACCAAATGGAACTAGTAGAAATAAAAGAAACATCTGGTATTCTGATATTCTGATGACATTTATTGCAAATTTCAAATCACAATATTTGAGTATAATTATATCCTGTGCTCAACTCGAGAAATTTATTTTGTGTCTTTAGAATTTAAGCAACTTCACACATTCAGATGAGTATATTTTACATTTTTTTTTTTTTAAATAAATGTATTTGTTTTTTTTTTTTTTTTAAACAAATTGATATTTTGAATAATTTCACTTAAAGCTATTTGCTTTAAAATAAAATGAACCTTAGGAAACTTAGAAACGTAATTGAATAAAAATAAAATGTTAATTTAAAGTTTTATCATATACTTACTAAGTTATGTTAAATTATGCAAAATTCACATAATATACCTACATACTCGTGTACAATATAGTAAAAAACTATAGATACAGATGATTTATTATAAAATGCCATCATACCTATAATATTATTTATTACGTACTATAATAAAATATAGGCACATATATTATATTTATTGGTCTAAAGAATGTTACATTCTGAAATAATACTGTAGTAATCAACTATCACTATATAAATATTATAATTTATTTATAATATTAATTAAATTATCTATAGATACATAAATGCTTGTTTATATAAAATGTACCTATCATTTTCATGTAGTTTTATTAAATTGAAAATAAATACTTAAGTACATTAATTATATGTACTATTTCAAAAGTAATCTATAGTGACAATGTGTACTTGTAAGATATATTTTATTTTTCCTCTTGTAGGTATTCAAAATTTATAGAAAATAATATTTTATCAATATTTTTTTATTATTATTTTATATATATATATATAGTATTTCCTATCAAAAAGCTAGATACTATTAGTATTAGAGCTATTTCAAAAACATTTTAAAATTTTTATTTGTGATTGATAATGATTTTACTCATATTGAAGACTATATTTTTAAATAGGTATTATTAAGTGTGTATTTAATTTTATATTTTATTTCAAAATATAAATCCTTGATTTATAAATATTATAGTTTAAAATTTAGATATGCTTTTTGATATTTATCTAAATTACTTTTTTCATTATTTATATAAAAGACTGGCAGAATAGACAAAATAATTGTTATTAAAATACAGATGTATCCATACATATGTGTATTATAAATAAAAAAATAATAATTACAAATTGGAAAAGGAATGTGATTTAAAATTTATAATTGTTAGGAATCAAATATTTTGTTTACTTATGAATTCGGAATTATTATTCATCATGTATATTATAATATTATTTCATTGTATATAGGTACTATAGATATATTTAATTAAGAACATAGTAATAGTTTTTGATCTGATCAATAAATAACTTGAATAATTTAAATTTATCAAAAGAAGAAGTATACTTATAAAAATTACAAATATAATTCATTAAGTGGTAGCTTCGTATTTTTTACAAGACCAATTTATTATAAATATTGAAAACAGAATATAATTAAGTTAGAAATTCCAAAAATATATGTTTGAATGTTGTTTTTTATACATATATAAATTCGGTTAAAAATTATAAGTTTTTAATAATATTATTATAATATTATAATATCGAATTATATTTAAACTACATCATTCATTTGATCATTAATTAAAGATTAGTATTGTTAACTTTTTCTTTTAAATTTTTGAATTTTAGATTTTGGACAATAGCAATAGCAATTTTTAAAATTTGTAAAATGTTAACAATTTTAGTAGGTATTAATATCACTTGTGGTGGATTATCCGTCTAAGACTAATGGTTAAAATATTACTATTAATGGTCAATTGATAAATTCAATAGGTAATAAGAAATGAAAATTAGTATTGTTTCAATTTAACTACAACCAATTTTTTTCACATGTGAAAGTGAAATCACTTTCATACATCCACCTTGTATGGTCATCGCCGTTATCGGTTATCCCGTATATTTGCTGGAAATGATTGTTTTTAAACATTGTTTCACAAAAATCTAGACATATTATTGTCTGTTAAAAACGAATACAAAAAATAACACATTAACTTAACGAGTATAGACATTCAACGACGTATTCAGGGAATTTGTATTTTACTAATAATGGTTGGTACCTATACTTCACTATAATATTAACTAATCACAATTAAATAGGTATACAATCTGTGTTGTTCAAATTCCTTTCAGGCACGTATTCGCTCCGCTTCGATCGAACTGTCTAAATATCTCGATGAATTAATATGAGAATGGTTTATTTCAAAACACGCACATTGATGCGTTAAAAATTGTGTAATATAGTATTAAGTTCAATCAAAAATACCGCTGATAACATTATGATATTATAAGTATTGAGTTGTATTTTTCCATCGAGTTAATTCAAATTTCGTACAGACCTGTGAACATTGCTGGACATACCATACGATCGTCTACAATAATATTTGTCAATGCTGAGTATCGATTTTTTATGTTTTAATCATTCGAAAAATGACGCCACAAGTAAACAAAAAATTGGTTGGTCGAGCTTATACATATTATTTCGAGCAGTTTAAAATTATGTCCAAACGAATTGTTTAACCTACTTATATCGATATCAGTTACATACAGTATTATTATTGCGATGTGTGCAGTTAAATTTATAATATTATTACGTAGATACGTTTAGAAAGAGAAGACGAATGTTGTTAAAACAACTTAGAAAACCTTAGGTATAACATTTTACCGCGCGCGTCAATTCCTATAGCTAACTGTTAGGCATAGTAGTATGCAGGAACAGCGCGTAAGGTATATTTTTTTTTATAATATCGATGGTATCTGTGGCCGTGATTAGCTATACATTTTAACGTCATGAATACGATTGAAGAAACGTGTAATTTACAACTGATTACTGAAATGAGATTATAATAACATTATACGGGTATTATCTACCTATACAGTATACTAGCTATGAGCAATTCAACATCGATCACACGGCAATAATCGATAACCGGTATAATAATCGAAAAACCTAAATATTTCTTAAATATATCGTTTAAATTAATTGTATACCGTTGTCGATTGCTCCGTAAAATGTGCGGTTAACGACGCCAAAAAGTATTATAGCAAAATACAAAAGTATAATATAGCCATATAGGTTAATAGGTACCAATTTAACGTAGGTAGGTACTCTTTAGTTCTTCCGACTGCGGTTTCAATAGGTAAGGCGTGCTTATAGTTTTTCGATTATTTTTAAAGTTTTTATTTGTTATTTATACTATGAATAAATTATAAGTAGATAAAAATATATATATATATATATATTAGGAAACTGTGGAAGTACCTAGCAAATCTATCGCAATTTTTCTAAGCTACCTTTCAATATCGTACAAATGGGTTGTCACATAATTATTATTGTTATCCATCGAGAACACAGTAAACCTCAACTCTATAGTGCTATATCACTGTTCACTCATAATAATATAGTTACCAATATTTTTTTCACTCCGATTAAGATGTATTAGTCTTAACACTGGAGGTTTTTTTTTTTTTTAAGGTGGAAAGGTAGAAGGAGTAATCCTATGATTGTTTCTAGTGGAAAATCGGATACAAATAAATGTACTTTAAAAAATTCCTATATAAACTGATTATATCATCAGATCTTATCACGTTTTCATAAAATGTGCAAAGAAAAAACGCAAAAAATAATCCTTGTACTTTTATAAAAAGTATTTTTATTTTTTTGTTACTTAATCAAAACAAATATACTGATGCTTAAGGATTTAAAATATATTACTATTTATAATGGCAATAAAAAACTGAATTACATTTTTAAATATTTCCCCTGTTATTTGTATGTAAAGTTTTGAAATTTCAACTTAATATTGCTCAAAATTATAGTTACTTTTAATTTAAAAATAGTGATTTACAGATTGTTTTGTGTTTAGTGATTGCTAGAAATCATGCCGACTAAATGTTTAACTAGATGGCGTTAGTTATTATTGTATATTTTTCAATTGAAAATAACATTATAAATTTTAAAATCAATTGTTTAATAATATTAAAATAATAATGTATGATAAAATATACACCAGTTTTTTGAGTAATTTCAAAAATAGAAATAGCTGATCACTTTTGAAATATATTGACAAAAAAATAATATTAGTGTATTATTATAGTAAAAACAAGGAATCTTATGCAAAAAATAGCCATTAAAAATATTCTAGTTACTGGGACAACATTTTTTATAATTTTAACAAAATTATGCACTCAAAATAGTGTTTCATTGACTTCTTCTTAATTTAACAAAGATAATTGTACACTATATTTTTTAAATTCTTATGCACTTAAATCATCCATATTTAAAAGATACCATTTACGAAGTATTCATGATAAATGCATCGCAATTATTAATCATAATATAATGGCATTTTCTTATTTACCACTGATTGTAAAATAAGTTTAATGGGATAAAATTACAACAAATAAATAATATATTGTTGAACTTCAAAAATGTTAAATTAAATAATTTGCGTCTAAATTATTAAAATAACAATTGTAAAATATTTTTTACACAAGGTAATTGCAGTTGTGTTGAAATTATTATAACTAAAAACATAATGTATTTAGTATACATAATTTACAGTGTAATATTTCGATGTGTGACGATAAAATGATGCAATTTACTTATATATAAATTATGACATCTCGGCTTTTATACATTATTATAAGTCTTAGTGGTATAATAAATAATATTTTAGTATACAATATCATATTTTGTAGTTATTTCTACTTTAGTTTTCAAAATTAGTAATAAATGTAAATGTTCATATTACCTATCATAAAGAAAACGTCTGTACATTGAATTGCCTATTCATTATTATGAAGGAGCAATTGACAAGACCCAGATAAATATTTATATACAGTAGACGCCGCTTATAAGACTCACGGATATAAGGTTCAGTCGCTTATTAGACTCAAAATCGTCTGGAACGGTCCGGACGTATCCAAATACATTAAAAAAAAATCGGGTTTAAGACTCAACACTTCGGTTATAAGACTCAAATTTTGTAAAATGAATAGTAGAAAATAAACTTTTTTGGTTATAATTTAGAAATAAATTGGTTTTGAAAAATGAAATAATATTCGTGTTGATTATTTCTAGTTTCTGTTGGTACCTTATAACGTATAATCATTTTTATTGCAGATAAAAGTTCACATTTATCGCAACGATAATTATAACGATTATAATTTTAGTTTTTTTTATCGGGATTATTAAATTTATTCAATAATAAAGTATGTAATATGTAATATGTGTTAATGTATTAAAATCAAAGCAAAATATGTAGTAAAATAAAATTTATAAATACGTAATTAATTTTTTTTTTCCACTTCACTTATAACTTATAAGATTCATTCGGTTATAAGACTCACTTTGTGCTGGTTCCAAAGTGAGTCTTATAAGCGGCGTCTACTGTATTTGGCATTTTATACGATTATTTTCAGTGTGTCACGTAACAGCTGAAACCAATAAAAGTTCTCAATTGATAGTATAAGTTTCAGTTTATTTAAATAGAAATATATTTTTTGTGATTAAGTTTTATTTTTTATTTTTTTTCATATCAAAATTTCAAGTTTATTATGATCTTAGTATAATACAATATTTTAAAACAGAAAAAAATGTATATTGTAATTTGTGAATGCATAAAAATATTACTATAAACTCATTTTAAAAGTTTAACTCAAATTATATATATTCATATTTTATTGTCGATAATTGATTACTCGAATTTAATTTAAATTGTACTTTGGAATTTTATAACAAGAAGTGTATAAATAATATTTTTGAATCACGAGTTGAATTAAGCCAAAAAAAGAAAACGATGAAATTTACTATTAACTAACATCATTGTGACTTTCTAGTACAAAAATGAATTTATACAATCATATTTAATAAAACAATAATTATTACTATAATCAGGTACACAAAAGTATAAACATATAGATCAATATGTGAAACTTCCTAATTACATACCTGTGTATTGACTTTATATGCCTCTATTTTTAATTAACACTCTTCTATCATATTATACGTTTACGGAATAAGAATTTGAAACGTAAGTAGTTATACTTATATAACTTAACTAAGACTTTATGGTAACAAAATATGATAAAGATTTAAAAGGATAAATTAACATTTAAAAGTACTTCAATGATAAAAGTTATTCAAAACTAATTAGAAGACGCATTTTAATACTTATTTTGCACCGTGTGTGTTACATAACCAAACTAGCTTAAACATCGAAAACGTGTATTTTATAATTTATTAGGGTATTTAAGTAAATAATTTATTTTTAAACAAAATGACATGAATGTAATGTTATAAACACTATCATTGTCAAAATACGCCAGTATCTATCATCTTACTAATTTTTCTAGTGATTTATAAAGATACTTTCAGGTATTTAATTTTTAAAAAAGTGTAGTCGACCAACCTACGTACTTTGATAGCGATGTGTAAGATTTAAATACCTTTTGAATGGATACATTCGTTGCTCAATAACACCCTCATTATAGTTTATAGATATATAAGCGATCAAATTCATAATCCTAAATGTTTTATACTGTAAAGTTTATGAATTTAATGGGTTAAAATTGATCCCTCGTTTGATAGTTATTTCCCAATAAGTAACTTTACTTTGTGTCTCACTTAAAAGATTATGACTAAGTTCTTGGCCAATGAATTTTACCTAAGTTACTGAATATATGACCAGGATATGTAATAAGGACTATAATATATTCTATCATATCTATGATTTAAGAGTACTACGCCACATTTCTAAATCTCAATGTTTGATATAAGCAATTTAAATGCGTTTTAAGAAGAATTAAATTTTAAATTTTAAATCTTAAATATTAAATTTAAATACTAATTTTAATTATCTTACAAGTAATCCCATGTCAATAGTAATATTATTAGTTATCGCTCAACTATAAAGTTATTTGAAAAATAAAAAAAACTATTTATCGCAAAAAGAACTATATGAGTCATATATTTGTATTGTCTACAGCAATGTTTCTTAAACTTTTTTTATCTGTGGAACCCTTTTTGATGTCCACTTTTATCGTGGAACCCCTACTTTCTTTTTAGTTTTTTTTTTTAGAGTTATTTTTAATAAAAATTATAATTATTTCATATAATAACAATTGAATCGATGATTGCAAAAACAACACGAGTCATATTTTTTTGTAAAACGTCATGAGTCAGAAAACTTTGAAGTCAATAATAAAAAAACATCATATTACGAGTATTTATATACACAAATTATGTATAATCAATGCATAATATATTTTTATGAGTATTTATTATTAAATAAGAATTTTTTTCAGAATTATTTAAATAATACACTTTTTATCAATTATCCAAAAGTTTTAAAAAATTGACTCATGATGTTTCAACAATCATCGATTCAATTATAGTATAGAGTATAAATTCTATACGATAGACTATACCACATATACATTATTATTTAATATACAAACATTTTTTTCCTCACTAGTCACTAATAATCATTAATTAGATATTTTAAAATAATTTTCTTGAAAATTTACGGAACCCTAAAGTGATCTCTGTGAAACCCCGGGGTTCTGCAGAACACAGTTTAGGAAACGCTCGTCTACAGTTATAGCTAAGAATAAAATTCATATGTAAAATAGATTAAAATGTATTCTTTTATCTAAACATTTTTATTTATTTTTTAAACAATATATAGTTAATACAAAAAAAAAAAATCATGGATTTATTTTCGTTATGTAGTAAGTGGTAAGTATATCTCATTATTTAGATCATTGTAACAGAAGAGTTTAATTTGTATTCAATCATGGCAAACAAAAAAAGATTTTAAATTGATACGGTGTATCAGGCTAAATTTTTTATGATAGTTTATCAATAGTTCGTCATCATACTATTTTTTCTTTCTTTGAATAAACACTGAGAATGTCCACAAAATTTGTCGAAGTTATGAAAATTCGTAAACTTATTTGTGACTTAAAATATAATATAAGGTAAATTATTCTAAAAGAAACGTTAAAATTTCAAAAACACATTATCGTATATTTTTCTTATAGATATTTTAATTAAAAAATTTTATGAAATTTGATAAATGAACAAAAAAAAAATCGTTTTACATGGATTATATACATATATTGGTAATAGTTATTAACAGCTGGTAAAATATTACTGGAAATAATATGTTTTATTTTAATAATAATATTATTTAATATTTAATATAAATATTTTTATTTTTTTTTTTGTAAAACACGTTTCAACCAATCGAATAACTAATAGCAATTTAAATATTTAAGACATTTTGGATGTCGATGAAAAAACAGTGACTTCTTGAATTATATGCAACATAAAAAATTTTCATTTGTCAAAATTAACCTCGTTTTGTTTGGTTTAGTATTAGAGACGAGTGTTAACGAACAACAACTAATTTTAAACTTTGGAATATTGTCTATGTTTTTTATGTTAGGTTTTTTTTTTTACAATATTAAAATTTTAAAACAAGATGATGTAAGCATTTTAAAATTGTAAAATTCTAAATAACTTATATAAATATTTAAAACTTGTAAAAAAAATCCAATACCATAAAAATATAGTCAATACAGATAACATTATTTTTAACTTTAATTAATTGAATTAGTTTATTGAATTTTATAAAACTTCACGATAAATGATTTCCTTCTATTATTAATTATTTCTATATGGCATTACAATAATAGAATTGAAATTTCAAACACCAACTAGTAATTACATAAGTTATATAAAACATGATCACTGTGTTTGTAAGTTCGAGAACTCAACTTATAATTTTTTTTTATCAACTTTAGTATTACCTACTATAAAATACGTCATACAAAACAAGGAGCTTATCTACATAAAATGTTTATGTTTTCGAATCTTTGATATTTAATGTGTAGTATTTAAATTAAATAGAAATAATATGAATAAAAAATTTAAAAAAAAAGAAAATCTCTTAGGTTTATATTGATATTTTGATCTCTATTTTAAATAATATCATAACTACTAACAGTAAACTATGCATAATATTATAACTCACTTTAAAATTAAAATGTCAATAAACTACCACTTTTTATCGTTATTATTTTTTTAACTATTTGCTTTTTTTATTCTTAATTTTAAAGCAAAATGTTTTTTTTTTTTTGTATTTTGATATAATTTATGACCCAAATTTTGGCTGATTAGTTTATGAGATAAATGTGAGATGTAAGTTACGTACTACGTATTTAAATCGGATTGGTTCAGAGGAACCCAGATAAATGATGAATCACTCTACTCGACTTAATTTTAAATACTTACTATAACTAATAACAAATATATAAAACAAAATTTGATTTTAATAAATCAAAATATTCCAAATAAATTTTTACTTAAGAATATGAAATTAAAATTATATTTTATACTTTAATAGAGTAAAAACTTAAGTATAATTATAATGATAAAAAATATGTTATCTAAAAATGCTGTTTTTAACGACCTAAAATTATTTAAAAGAAATTTCAAGAATGTAAATGTCACTTAAATTAAATAAATCACTCCGTATAGACAGTATGGGTACTTAAATAATATCACAATACTATCTGATTTATTACAAGTTGGTATTAATTATATAATTATCCTAAACTCTATAGGTAAATAAACAAATTGCATTCAAGTAAAAGAGACTAGTACACTACTAATAATTACATAGTGAAGTGATGTAGGCGGTTAGTATGTCTCTCTGGGTTATGCGTTCGCTATTTTTTTCGTTAACCAGATCATATTGACATGTTGCATGTACACAACAGAATGTTATTATTAAAATAATGTACTATTAATGTCCTCATTACAGATGGTACCTAATAACCGCACGGTACCACAATGAGCTCAATCGTAAACGGGTGCAAAACACTGCAACACTTTACAAACAACTATCCACTATAATAATTTTATAACATAATAATATTGCTCGAGTAATAATAATGCGTATTGCGTGTTATTACAACACGCATTCGCATCGTTGTAAATACGTCTTGTTATATTATAACATTTTGTAAGACGCGCGCGAGCAAACTCAAAGGCCACAACCGCTGCCGAGGAGGCCATCTCCAACCCCTTTTTCCGCCACGTCACCCCACAGACGTCCGCACACACGCACGCGCATGCATTCGCATACTTACACACACTAACACACATACATATATATATATATATAGTCGTTGTCGGGCGCGAAAGCTTTAAATTAGCGACTGAGTAAACCGTGGCAGTAAATCATATCGTATAATATCGCATCGTACGCGCCGGGGCCACGGGTGAGGAGAAATATAAGCGGTGAGACGAGGGGGGACAGGGACTGGGGCTTTGCTGGTTAGATAAATGGCAAGTTAATTCTTAGCCAACTTGCCGCCACTCCACCGCGCACGCCGGCGAGGAAGCCGTGACATAAACAATCATTTTTGATAGCACCACCAAAGCGGTGGCGGCCGCCAAGGAGTTCGCCTATAAATAAAGCCCAGGGTGGTTTTAAGCCCGCCGCGCGCGACTACGCGGCCCGCACACGACCAAGTTTCCGTAGGTAAGTCACCTTTATTTATGTCTTATTGCGGATTATCGAAGGCCATGCCGCTCTGGACGCGGTTCCATAACGGCGCCACCGAGGTGGTGCCCGCGGTGGTTATATTTTTTTCCCTTCACCTCGCGCCAAACGGCGAAAAGTTAATTACTATACTTTGGGAGACGGAAATTAAAGCCATCACGTACTCGACCGAATATAATAATATATATAATAGGTTAGGTTTTCGCCTTTCCCACCACCCCCACCCATTGCGACATGAACGACGTGCGGGCGTCAAATTTTCAGTTGCTGCTAGTTTTCGCACAACACGTAAATGCACCGAAGAATATAATCAACGATAAATCGTTATCATCCCAAAGCTCCTGTTCCTGATTGGCCCGGGTATTACGTCTTAGAACGATATATTTTATATAAATAATATGTATTATAGACATAATAAGTACACTCGACTATAGTCTTTCTAATATCGAATAACGAGATTGTTGTCGCTGGTTTTTAATGGACTGTATAATTTTTAATATATAATT